>NW_010222765.1:0-2721 GCF_000695765.1 Mesitornis unicolor | reverse complement strand
TCTATGATTACCACTACGGTCTTCAACAAAATAAGGAAACATACTGGGAAAAGAGTAATTAATTAATGCCATTTAATATCTTAATGGCCAAAAACCTATTTCCAAGTTGCAAGGTAAAAATGTATGTAAGAGAAAAAGAAGAATTATTCCCTCGAGCTGCCATAGGGAGGATGATTTTTCCAGTCACGGCCATCCCAAGCCCCAGATTTCCAGCATGTTGATACCAGCAGCAATGCAACGCTAACGGATTAATTAGAGCGGCGTACAAACTGCCGCCTGGCTAGAACATTTCACGCAAATAAAGGCCACCAAAGGCTCCTGCCTCCAAAACCCAACGCACACAAGAGATGTCAGAAAAGCAGCAGATACCGCCGAGAGCTTTTAACCACCGAAACATTTACGACGGGGCTTTCGCTGTTTAATAATGCAGCGGTGGAAGTTTTCTGAGAAAGGAAAATGAAAAGAAATCAATGAATCGAGCAATAAAACAAAAGGCAGCTGGTGCTGTGCCGAAGAGATGAATAAGTGATTAAACTGCAGCTACTTCCCAGTATATTAGATTATTATCTACGTGCCCATGGGGTGAACGGGAACAAAACGTAAGCACGAATTAGCATCAAAAAGCAAAAGAAAAAAAAAAGGAGGCCTAAAAAGGTGCCACGCTCGTGCTGCAAGAGCTCCCATTCCCCACAATCCTATTTTTACGCGTGGATCTGAATCATCACTATCAATTCTGCTCATCTCCCCGCCAGTCGCTACCCCAAAAAAACAACAAAATCAAGACGCGTGAGAGCGTAAAAGGAAGCGGAGAAGAGTTTTCGAGACGGCCGCGAGCGGCAACGCTTTCATCTCAACACAAAGCCACGCTTTAAAAGGCCAAAAAAAAGCCATTTCTCTGTGGGAGGGAAGGGATGGCAGCGGCTCTCGGCATCTTTCCTGCTCTCGGCTCTCACCTGTGCGCTTCAACTGCTTCCCAAAAGCGCTTTCCAGACTCATCCCGTAAACGGGGCGAGCGTTTGTGCTGCGGGAGGCGCCAGGATTTGTCGAGGGACTACGACACCAGTCAAGAAATCAAATGAAATCCATACATCTCCAAATCTTTACCTTGCTTTTGAATCAGTTTGGGGGGGCGGTGGGGAGGGCAAGATGCGAAGAAAAAGGCAGAGCTGCAAAAGGTCAAGCTACACAGACGCTTTAAATCCTGGAAAGTTGCATTTTTCACGTTAAATTTTCACCTTTGGAGTTTCGAGAAAGTGCAGAGCTGCAAAAAAAAAAACAAACAACAAATCCCTTCTCTTTTCAATCCAGGTACGGAAGAGAGGAAAGAGAGAAGGAGAGAGAAGGGAAAACCACCGCACGAGAGCGAAAAAGGGCAGAAAACTCCTCTAAAACTGCGTTTCTTTCCGCACCGCCGAGCCCCGCGCTACACAAGCGGTCTGATTTTTCCCTTGGAAGCCAAGCGATAGGTGCGCTAGATAACATCTGTTCTTTATTGTAATCTGCAGGGGGATAATGTTCTCTTCATTCGTTTTGAGCTTCAACCAAAAAAAAAAAAATCACCTCTGGGCAAAGCAAGCGTGGAAAATTCCAGCCCCGACCGAAAAAGCAACGAGTTTTTCCGCAAGGTTAACACCGCAGGAAAGCGGAGCCCTAAAATTCCAGCAGGACCTCGACTCTCAGCACCTTTGTTCTCCTCTAAATCTGCCTGACGCCTCCCCGAAAGTCCCATCCCTATCGCGCTGGCTGTGCTTTGAACGCGTTATGTAAAGAGGCACCTACTTAAAAAACCAAAAAAAAAGGAATTGGAAGCAGTTTTTGAGCCGCTTCTCGTCGAGCTTCAGCTCTTTGAAATGAAGTTTCCGTATCAATATGAAACGTGCCTGCTTCTGCACCAAGCGAATCAAAAGAGGTTCGTGAATGCAAAGCGAGATGAAACTCCTTCCAGCAGCGAGCCGGCCAAGATAAGAGGAGGGCCAGAAGGACAAGTTGTGTACTTAGCACAACGCTGAAGTGCAAACCCATGCACCCAGCGGAGCTACTTCACCCACCTCACGTAGTGAACCGAGTAACAACCGGACAAAAGCCTTTTGATTTCAAGGGTGCCAGCTCTCCCCAGGTCGCAAATCGCTCCTGCCTGTTGACAGTGGCACACCAGCCCTAACCGAGATAACTGGGGAAAGAGGTGGGAAAAGAAACCGCCATCCCGCTCCGACCGCCCCGCGTTTGACACCACTTTTGGTTTGCAGCGGTAACAATTTGGGTTCCGAGTCATAACCCATCTAAAGCCACAACTTGATTACCTCACAAATTAACCAGCCTCCCGTGGTCAAAACCTGTTAAGACCTAACTCTGCGACGAGTCGAAAACCTCCCCCAAAACCTTCCCCAAGCCCCCGAAACTGGGATGGGAAAGAAAAGCGGTGAAGAAGAAATCACCTTTAATAAACTCCTCGCAGCCCTGCGCTGTCTCAAAATCAAGTTTAAAGCTCCCTTCGCTGTTATTTCGCATAAAGATGGCAGATTTGGGAGAACTAAAGGCGAAACGGCTCCCACAAAACCATACAGGGCATTTTCCAGCAGGCAGGAGAGAGCCCGAAGAGAGCGGGCAGCACCAACGGCAGCGGAGGGAAAGTTTACCGGGGGACACAGCCCGGCTAAAGAGCCTTTAGAGAGAGCACCGAGACTATTAAAAAAGAATAATAATACTAAAAGTTTGGGGACG
>NW_010222764.1:0-2702 GCF_000695765.1 Mesitornis unicolor | reverse complement strand
TTATATATAATATATATTATGTATTATGTATCACAGATTATTGATTATATGTTATATATCATCGACTATTGATTATATACTATGTATAAGCAAAATTCTTATTCTAATATTTTTCTCTTATGCACATAATATGATATGATAGTAATAATCAGGCATTTTTAATTCAAATATTTTATAGCTAACTACATTTACAAAGAAGAATTTTCAATATTTTTTAATTTATTTTTTTTTTCCATACACACTTCAGAATCCAAATCTTCAACCAAACAAAACTACCAAGCCTTTCCAGGACTGCTTTTAGGATCTTAGCACATTAAAGGCAAATTATCTTTGCAAACATTAAATATAAAGGATGGCTCCAACTGGCAGCAGATTTCACCGTTTTAGGAAAGTGTCAATTTTGGCATTGTTGGGTTTACAGTTGGAGGTGATGATCCTAAAGGTGCTTTCCAATGTAAATGATTCTGTGATTTCTATGACACTGAGTGGTTAAAAAGAGAACTCTTTAAAGGAGTCTGTAAATTCCCTTGTAGTCACATAGGTATGTTTGAAATTTGTCTTAAAAAATAAAAAGTAAATGGCAGGGGATGATCCCAGGGTGCTGTGCCTTAAATTGGAAATATCCCCTGGTTCAGAAATACCTCCTTTAAATACTGTTTAGATACTGCTTCTTTGGGTTTTTGGGGGCTTTGGTTGTTTATTTGTTTGGTTGGGTTTTGTTGTTCTTCTTCTTTGTTCGGTTCTTCCCTTTTTTAATACAACTCCTTGCTCTGGGAATCAGCAACTCCCATAGTTCTGAAGAAAGGGGGAAATAAAGCTGTTTTTACATATTCTGTGTTACCCCCCTTGATGGACACCACATGGGGGGGTTCAGTTCTTCAGTCCCATTTGTGACTGCACTTCAGGTCAGCAACGCAGAGCACCAAAGAGTTCCTATTTCATGAATTCCTTTATTAAAGTAAAATAAAAACCCCTATTTGTGCAGGAGGAGAGCAGCAAGGGGTTGGACATGTCATAATTAATGTAATTGTTGCTGTGGTAAAGAGCTGAGTTATTCTGGTTGGGTCGATTGCTGTGGGAGCCAGGTTGCTTCCATAAATTCCTAATTTTCCAGTTAAACTGGGAGGGATTTAAGGGATGAAAACTCAAATTACATTTCCAGCTCTGCTTCCATGGTTTTTAAGGAGTCTGGAGTGCACAGACCACTTCTAAAGAGTCAAGAAACAGAGGTACATTAGTAATTATTTATAATAACAATTGTACCTTTTTCTCTTGTTTCTGTTTCTCAGTAAGTTCCCAATTTTAACCAGGCAGCGGGGGCTGCAATGGCCCCTGCCTCCCTCTGCAATTCTGAATTTTTTGGAAAGGAACTGTTCTGGGATTCTCTGTTTCTATGGTGATAGTGGGGAATAAACACATTTTGGCCCTGTTTTGTGCAAAGTTTCCATTCTCAGTGGTGAAAATCCAGAATTTGATTCCCCGAAGAGCATCAGTGGGGATGCACGGACATGACCAGGGGCTTCAGCCCAGGAAAAGTCAGAATTGCATGGGGAAAATTATGGGTGTCCCCGTGCAGTCACCAATAACCACGGCCTGGTGCCAGGGACATGGGGATTACTGTAAGAGAGGGGGAAAAAAAGAGAAATATATATGGTCAATTTTGGTCTTGTAGAGCCAGAAATATCCTGCTGTCATGGGTAGCTCCGAACCTCAAAATCCATAGGTGCCCTACGCAGAAGAAGGAGACTGATGCAGATGTGGGTTTTAAAAGCTATAATGTTATCTTTTGGAGGGAATAAAGAAAAAAAAAGCATGTATTTTATAAAATATTCCCCTTTC
Source organism: Mesitornis unicolor (assembly GCF_000695765.1). Lineage (NCBI taxonomy): Eukaryota > Metazoa > Chordata > Aves > Mesitornithiformes > Mesitornithidae > Mesitornis > Mesitornis unicolor. The sequence continues at coordinate 863 of NW_010222764.1, read as the reverse complement.
GTCCTTCGATCTGGAAGCCGCGCTTTCCAAATTCAGCTCCCTCATCCACGTCCAAGAGCCAGTGCTACTAGGGGGCTGCGCACTCCCCAAAGGGTTTTCTGCATTGTGTGTGGTTTTAACATAAAAATAAAGATAAACCTGCCAACACCATGGGAAATGAAATTGTTCTCAATGCTATTTAAAACCCTGGAATGCAAGTTTTGCTGGAAAATAACAATAATAATAACAACAACAACAATTTTCCTCTCCTTTTACGACTCCCATCACCACTGGCAGCCACAGTGGATGTCATCCTACTGCTATAAATCTGCAATATTTCATATTTAAGTTTTCAGGACTTCTTTCCTGAAGCCCTCGGGGGCATCCCCCCTTTGGAGCAAGGGAGAATTGAAGTATTTAAATGTGCTGCACTTCCAGATGCTGCCTCACCACTCGCCTACCTTGTAGAAATAAGAAATAAGTAATAGGAAAGTGGATCGCATGATGACTCAGTGCCCAAGGTACTGAAGTCACAGAGTGAGGGGAAAAGTGCAGTTTGATGGAGCAGAAGAGTTCATTATTTTGGAGAGAGGTGCCCATGTTTTCCTGGAGTTAGGTACAAAGATGAACTCGAGCAATTAAACCCCAAAAAAGCAGCAAACAAAGCTGGTGTGCGGGAGGAAGAGCTCGAAACAGGGTATTTCTCATTAAGGTTACGCTCGCCAATGGTCCCACGTACAGCACAGGGGAGGTACAGGTTTCCTGGGATGTGTAACATATAGCCAGTCTTTCTTTTTATGTAAAATGTCATCAAATATTACAAATAAATCATAACTACAATTAATAAATATTAACTTTTATAAGTACACTATTTCTAATTAAGG
>NW_010222763.1:0-2674 GCF_000695765.1 Mesitornis unicolor | reverse complement strand
AGCCCTGGAGAACAGCACTTGTGACTGGTCAGAACTGGACTTAGTTCATTCACCACATCTCTCATGACCGATGCAACCACAAGCGAATTGTCTGGGTTCCTCTCACCAGGAGCAGCTGTACCCTCGATCCCACAGGTCTGGTGTCAGGCATTGCGGTGGCATCGTGTCACTTAGACAAAATCCCATCCTCAAAATGATGTTTTTGAGGAATGAAGTCACCAGCTGTGTTTATTTGAGCCGCACAATACGCATAAGACTCCGTCCCTGTGTGCGAAGCCATCTACCGTCCACAAGAAGAGATTCCCCCGTTCGCTATAATTAATTTACAGTGGATGTCTCTTTTCTGGTGCGCCTTTGAACTCTTTATTCTTTGTTCATTGTAAAGGGCTTAACGGTTCCTGTTCCTTGGTCCTTTCATCGGTGAAATGTTTTGGAAGAGAGGTTAGAGTCCCCCTGTGACCTGCCCTGGGTGGCCCAGGCCTGTAGACCTTGCAAAGACATTACTTTTTTGGCCTGAACACAAGCCTCTCAAACCTTTAGCCTGGCTAAATGCTTTGTACAAACAGCCGCATACTGATCTGCCCTATTCTCTTGTGATTTTCTGCTCAAGGGGCTGTCCCGTTAGGTGGCTTGCTATGTGTTGCCACTCGCCTCGGTAGTGAAGACGGTACAATAAACGAATCCGACAGTACTGAGGCCAGCACTGTGCTTGGTTGTTCCGAGAAAATTATCCTGAAATCTGGTTGAAGAGATTAAAACCAAGAAGAACTGGCTGTGTCTTTCCTCTAAAGCTCTGTTCTGGCCTTTGTGTCTTTTTTGTCTGTAAGACTTTGTTCGTTCCTCCTGCAGAATAAGTTGGTGGCATTGGTATGTAAAATGTGACCTATGATTACAGAAGGTATGGGTATTTTTCTAACAACCGTGGGGTGAAGCATTGCATTCATTCCTCTTCGGGCTCCTTCCAGCCCAGCGCTGCAGCAGCTTTCCTCAGGCATCTGAGCCGTATTCTCAATCTCATTTCTCCTCTAATACAAATAATATCATCTCTTAAGTCATTTTACTTCTTGGACATCAAATTAATGCAGTAGGGACTCCCATCCATCCTTTTGGTGAGAATTACTGCTCAAGTAAACGTGGTTTCAATGCGCTACTGTCATTGTAACGCGCATTAAAGGGCAGTGTCGCTCCGTAACTACTCCAACCTTACTCCCCTACGGATCTTTAATAGGATGTGGCTAAAGGTGAGACGCTAATGAGCGACCACGTCTTGGGATGAAATCCGTCTTGGGTTCTCAGGAGCCGATGACAGTGGTGATAAATTCACGGGTCTTGTGAAAACATTCGAGACCCAGTCGCAGGCGTTTTCTCACGAGGATTTGAAATTCCTGCTTTTGGGGAGATCTTGAATTTCACAGCTCCATGTGTGCTTCTCAGTAGATTCCCAGCAGCTGCGAAGCTCTTAAATCCAAATTAGAGGGGATTTTTGTGTTTTTTTTTCATCGCAGCCCTTTCAACGTTTCTGGTTTCCAACGTTTCTCCAAATATAATGAGTAACGTGATGTGACCCCATCCTTAGCGGGTAGGACGTAGCGGGTACCTCAACCCAAGGGACGCCTGCGGCACTGAGATGCCCAAAGCAGTTTCATCCCTTGAAAGGATGCTCCAACTCCACTTCTCTCCTCTAAATGCTTTTAGCTTCTCAGGTGCAGGCTTTGCCAAAATGGGGGTGTTTTGGGGTTTATGTGGTTTGGGGGATAATTTTTCCAGATGAGACAGTGGGGCGTGCAGCGAACGCGTAAAGATGATTTATCCCTTGCAGATCAGTCAGAAAGCTTGTGCTCCTCCTCCCTTGCGTGTGTGTGTGTGTGTGTGCTGGCAGTCAAACTTTATAGCAAACGTGCATTAAAATGTCTTTACACTTAGAATTAATTAAAACAGTTTTGGAGGGTTACATATAAACTCTCTTTGGATTATTTTCAGCCTAAATATTGGAGCGTTGGTCAGTGAAATGGGCTGGAAGCTGAGCAGCTCCTGTCCCTGCCCGGTCCAGTCCATAGGCACAACCATGGGTGGTTTCTCTTGGCTTTTATTCATGCTTTTCCCTATCCAAAATCTAAATGTGAACAGCCACGTGGATACTTTCTCTTTGTATTTTTTATTTCTTATTTCTAGTAGTAGCGTTGGATAATAAAAGTAAAGGCTTTACAGCCGTCTTTGCTGTTGTCCCGTAGCAGTTATCGGTTGAGCGATGACCGCAATGATGAGCGATGGTTTCAATCTCAGATCTCTTCTGGCATCTGCAAATATTAAAAAGCAAAGCCGTGGATGTCTGAAAACTGGCCCTGTACCCCTGGAGGTACCTGTGTCTGCATTGAAGGATGATCTCCATCCTGAGGTTTTAATGGAGCAAGAAAGCTGACAAATGACCCCTCTTTGGTTTCCAGTTGAGGAACAGGGCTGAATCTCGATGTGTAATTCATTAATCTCTTCTCGTTAGAGCCATGGGGGCTTTTTCCTTCAGCACCATTGTGCTGTCACAGAAACAGAAGGCAAAATCCTTCCTTATTGCTGAACCATCCTCATTCTTCAGCTTTGTGGAGCCGCAGGAGCTGATTTGAGGCTTCCCCTATGGAAATATGGCCAGATATGGCCAAATGCCGGGTCCTGCACTTGG
>NW_010222762.1:0-2660 GCF_000695765.1 Mesitornis unicolor | reverse complement strand
ATCCCTAACGTTCTGTGATTCTGTGAATTCCACTCCACAGCAGTCTAAGAGCTTAATTCAACAGGAATCCTGTGGTCCTGCCACAGGGTGTTGGCTATGTCTAGGATGCTGATGTACTCTCTCGTTTTGCACCTTTCCACTCAAACATGTTAGTGATTAAGCTTAATAACACATCTATCTACTATTTTTTTATTTTTTTTTACCTGCAGAGTCTACAGAGATCTTTCCATCCTCAGAAAGGAGGTAAGACAACACAGGGAACTGTCATGACCTGACACAGAAAGATATTTATGAAGCCACAATGGACAATAGCTACAAGGACCCCAAGAATAGGACATCATGCAAAACTACAAAGAAAGAAAATAGGTAGTTGTCCGTAAATCAGTTAAAAAATTAAATCCAGTCTCTGGCAATGTATCAGCCACCTGTCCATACTCTAAAGGACTGGACAAGATTTTTTGCACAAGAAGTCAGCACAGACTTTGTTTTGTGTCACACATTAGTTTAAAGTACAGAAATGTTACAAAAGATTATATGCTCCCACACTACATAGAGCAAACGCATTGTTTCAGCTCTTGGGAGGAGATAGGCAACCTCTGTAAGGGGCACAGCACTTGGGAGAGTTTAAGGAGAAGAGACCATGCAGAAAGTAGCAGCTGTCTCAGAGGCCTCAATGATCAGTGAGCTCCGAAAATGAGAACCTGCCCACAGCAGGAAGCCCGGACAGCCAGGTAAAAACATAACTCCTACCATCGCTACAGCCAGGAGCTCTCCACAATGCCCTGTGCAAATACAAAGTGATCTGGTCACCCACACCTACCTCTAAATCCAGGAAAAGCCAGATTCCTAGCCCTGAGAGCACACGTGCCCCCAGGAGCCCAGCTGCCAACAGCAAGCACGCTGCACATTCACAAAGATCTGCTGGCACAGGAGGAGACGCGCAGCGCTCTGATTTCCTTTTCCCTCCCAGGGCTGAATGCCGCTGTCTGAAATGGATCTGAGCAAGCAGGGTTTCCTAGTTCTGCTTTCCAGCCTCCCGAAATGCTAGACAAAAGTTCTGTTGCTGACTCGGAGGGATTTAACTCTTCACCTGCAGAATGGGCCCGTGTCCCCCCAGTCGACTTTCCAAGAACATTGCATGCTGTGCTGGCACCCACACCAGAGTCCCCCCACTAGCTCCTTGACAGGCATGAGCGAGCATTAGACCTCTTCTTTATTCTATTAAATTCATTTTGCTCATGCCAGACATCAGCACAGAAAACAGGGCACATATGTTAGGCAACTCATCCCACCCACTCTTCACCCCAAGTCACACTGATAACTTTATTAGCTATGTAGACCCTAAGACCTGCGATCCCTTACAGCCTTCCCTGCAATAAATGCCCAGTGCAGCAACACGCCAGTGCACAATCCAGTAAGTGTGAATTGTATCAGTGAGGAAAGGTTTTTCTCTAAGTGTGCAAAAGAGTATAGGAGGAAAGCTGGAATATTTGTAAATCTCTAGTTAATAAAATGGAAAAGCATGTCAGAGGGTTTTTTATTATCATTTTAATAATTCCACAATTCAGAGATGCTATCTTTCATCCATGCTACCAGGGAAACCACACAATCAACAACCAGTTGTTCACTTTTTTGATCTCAATAGCTTGACACAAGCAAAGGTCCTCAAGGACCTAGTGGTTAATTAAGATTTATTAAAACTAAACAGCAAAGAAAGCATTAGAGAATGTACTAAATCTGTGGTAAAATGTGGCCTAGAGATAATAGAAGCCCACAGTAAAGAAAAGTACTGAGCCAGACAGATAAGGGCTTCTACACTGCAACTTTTATGAGAGTGCACCCAGAAGTTAAAGAGGAGAACAAAAGGTGGAAACGAAGCAGAGATGAAACTGTGATTGCATCCAGTAACACAGGGTGTTCTTTTCCAAAGAATTTCAGACATCAGACATACCATCTTACTGTGAATATTATCATCTTCTCTAATGCCACCTAACCAAATCCTTACTTATAAGCACCCAAATCCATGTTTGCTGTTCCACCCATATCAGTGCTGCTGTTTAAAGCCGTTCATTTCTCCCTTGTACATCATTTAAGTACCTATGCATGTTTCAAAATCCTAAGCAGGCCTTTTTGTGTCTTAGCATAAAATAGAAGAATATGGCTGAGACCAGGATCCAACAGCTTTTTCTTGTTCTAGTTTCAGATTCCCTAGGATCAGAACAATCTGGCTGTGACTATAAACCAGATTATGTTTCTTCTTCAGTAATTCATTAAAACATCTTCTCCATAATCGATTTTTTAATACTATAATTATTTCTTAATTCTTCTTGGGGAAAGCACATGCCTTTTCTCATTTAAGTACAGACCAGCCTTTTGATGTTATGAAAGCAATAATCATGAGCTTGGAAAGAGACCAACAACAAAAAAATTTCCCTTGACATTTTAAAATCTGCCACCTAGTGGGCTTTTTCAAAAATACAGTTTTAAATTACAAGACGCCTCCTTAGAAGCTTTAAGAGTTCTGTTTCTACATGCTTTGCTGGGTATTTTTTATTATTTCCTTTAGCTAGACCGGACAATTTACAAAATAACAGACTTATGACAGAACCCCCTTAAATCTATACACACAGATTGAAGGTACCCTCAGCAAGTTCGCAGAT
>NW_010222761.1:0-2694 GCF_000695765.1 Mesitornis unicolor | reverse complement strand
CCAGCCGAGCGATTCTGTGATTCTGTGACTTCTCCAAGATGTTGAGGACTAACAGGAAGGTTAGGGAGCGGTAGTTTGTGTTTGTGCATCACGGCTCCTGCTTCTAGAAGAGGACCTCTCTGCAAATCTGGAGGCTTGGTTTCTTAATGTTAACAGGGAAAGCAAACTGGGCAGGTAGGCTTACAGGGTCTGTGGCTCTGAGAAAATTTATGGTCTGAGGCCTATCAACTCCTTGGAGATCGCAGCAAAGAGTCTTGTAGGTTCTTGAGTCTCCCAGAGAAAGGTCTGGGAGATATAACATTTCAGAAGAAGCATGTAGCATGGAAGGTTTGAGGTTGAAAGATGTCTCCCAGTGAAATACTTTTTTGTTTTGAAATTAAGTTTGCAGATTTTGCTTTTCAGCATGCTCTGCCCTAACAGGATCTAGGTTAGGATATAGAGTGGTGTCAGCACGCAGATCTGTCTGAAGCTGTGATTGCAAAATCGTGTGCTGCATTTCTACATGCAGACACTGTAAAGCAAAGGCAGGACAGCAGGGAGCCACTGTGCCTCTGTATGTGTGCTAAAGCGATGGGGTACTTGCAAGACCTGCAGCACTGTTTTCCCTGCAGTATTTTCAGTCATGTGCTGTTCTTATATGAAAATCAAATAGGCAGCAAAGCTGACCACACACCTGTGCTGACCATTGTCTTGTGACTTGCTCTGCACTGCTCTGTTAATGCTGATTACACTGTGATTTATTTATGTGGTGCCACTGGAGATCTTTCGGTCTAAAGATATCAAGGTTCTTCATAGCTCTTAGAGGCAACTGAGGTGATTTAGAAGAGAGAGGAAAAGAGCTGCGTTATCCCCAACCCAAGCAACTTTTGGGCCCAGGAGGATGACATCTTTCGCCAGTAGACTCTAAGGCAGTTGTGAGCCAGACCAAAAGCCTGTCTTGGCTGGAGGGCTCTGAACATGTGCGGTAAGCAGGAGACAGCCAGGAAAGGCTATAAAATAGGACTATCTCTGACATGGTGTTGGTACTTCTCCTGGTCAGAGGAAATGTCACAGTATTTAATAGCTTGTGATATATTTATTTTCCAGGTTGTTTTGCAGTTGCTTTTTGAGCCCTTATAAATTGCTAGCACCTGTTAATTCCTATATCAGGGAGTTTTACAGCTTACCTATGCCACCTTTTTTATTCATGCCATCTGATAGCTTCATTTAAAGTTTTCTAACGCTTGAGAAGACTGCAATCTTTTCCCGTTTACCTGTGCCTCTATGCCAGGCACAGCCGTTTGCACAGCAGTGTCTGGGCTCTGCTTTGAGACTTTCTTGATCTGGGCACTTCTGGTATAGTCAGTCCTGGGAACCCGTGAAGATATGGAAACCCTTGGTGCCAATGAAAGGACAGCTAGATGAGCCTGCGGCTGCTGGCAAGCTCCAGCAGCTTCTAGCAAGCTCCGCCAGCTGCTTCTGATCAAAAGGCCTCTTGCTGTGGCTGGGACAATGGGAGATGGCCTTTTGGGCAGCAGGAGGGTTGTTCTCATTGAGGATCTGTGTCACCAAGTACATGAGCCCTGGGAGCAGGTCAGCAGACTGCACAGCATTGGCAATGACAAGAAAGAGATCAACCAGATCCTCTCTGAGACTCTGCAGCTTCGAAAGCCTGAACCTTCAACTGCAGTAGGGGGACAGGCAGAATCTCTGCATATCAGGTTGGAAAGTGAAAACTCCCATGAAGGTGAAGACTGGAAGCTGGTGACTTCTGGCCCTGGGATGAAGGCTCCTGCTCCATGTGCAGATCTGCCACTATGAAATAGATTCAGTCCTGTGGCAGCTTCCTGTCACTGCACAGAGTCCTGTCCAGTGAAGCATCTGAGCAAGCTGAACCTGAACCATATGGCAAGAGGAAAAGGTGAGCGATAGTGCTGGGAGACTCCCTGCTTGTGGAGAATGAAGGTCCCCATCTGCTGACCTGATCCGCTGTCTGGAGAAGTTTGCTGCTTGCAAGGGACCCAGGAGTGGGATGTTGTGGAGTGACTGCTTCAGTCCTCAGACTGTTATTATCTGCTGCTTTTTCCCCTGGATGCCAATGATACTGCCAGGACTCACCTGGAAATACCAAACATTACTACATGGGTTAAGGGCATGAGAGGCCAGTCAGTGGTCTCCTGCATACTGCCAGTGAGGAGAAGGAGCGACTGGAGAGGACTGCATGGATCCTGTGGATCAACAGTTGGTTGCACAGCTGATGTCAGCAGCAGCGTTTGGCTTCTGTGACCATGGGACCTTCTTTCTGTTTCCAGACTGCTTGGAAGGGGATCACCCTGACCAAAGGGAGCAAAAGCATCTCTGCCAACAGGCTGGTCAACCTGGAAAGGTGAGCTTAAACTAATAGTGATAGGGGAGGGAGATAATGACCAACAATCATGTGAGGAAGTGAAGGAGCTGACTGGAAGGACCAGTGAAAGACCAGGACTGAGCAAAGGGCCCAGTGTGATGTGAACAGGAGTGACACTAATGAACAGAAGAGCAGTGAAGTGGGATCCCACCAAGTATAAGCACATAAGTAAGGAAGTGACAGGGAAAACTCTAAAGCCTATTTTGTGAAATTAGCACACGTGGATGCTTCTCTGTCACACCACTTAATAGTTTGTGACTTGGGCTTGTGGATTCCCCTGTGAAAGAAAGAACCAGAACCCCTCCCCC
>NW_010222760.1:0-2693 GCF_000695765.1 Mesitornis unicolor | reverse complement strand
GTGTAGGAAATGAGCACTCAGGCCTCTCAAAAGCAGTGGCTGGTTGAAACTGCAGCTCCATCTCTGCTGGGGAAGCCAAGAGAATGTCCATCCCTCAGGGAACTCAAAGAAACTATGGCTTGGCTCCAACCAGGGCACAGGATGAGTCCTAGTGGTTGTTGGGAAAGGGGAAGGGAGAAGAGCAGACCAACAAGAACATCTGGGAGAAGGAGGGAGAAGAGGGGACAACAGGACCATTTCAGAGAAGAAACAGTCTCCCAGGTGAAGAGGGGATGAAAAGAGCATCTGCATTAGAATGAGTATCAAAAGGAGAGCTGTCAGTAATCCCTGGGCATATCTGGGGCAAAAAAGGAATTGCTAACACTTATCTTCTTCCTAGCCAGAGGAGAACGATATACACCACCAGGTCCTGTGTTTCCTACAGCTGCTCCCCTACATCTGCTCAGGAAAGTTTTGATGGATTTTTTTTTTTTCATCTTGTCATAGCTCACAAAAAGGTGTCAGTTTTACAGAAAATGTGTCTTCAGAAACAGTCCTCCTCCTCCCTGAAAGACAGCATCTTGATAATACTGCCAACAAGTCTGGGTTTTTTTTGAGGTGGTGCAATTGGATTTTGGAATCACTCTTTTATTCAAGAGAAATCAATGGTTATTTTCGGTAGTTTTAAGAGCCAAAATGGAAAAAACAAACATTTTAAATTTTTTTTATTAGCCTAATTTTTAACTTTGAGTTTTATTTTGTGAAATATTTAAGTTTCAGTTCCATCTGTCCACCCTCTGTATTCCCTCTTAATCTTGGAGGGGAAATAACTTTCAAACTGCAAAATTTCACACATTCTGGAGAGTCTTTGAACCACCCAACTGCAATTTAATGTCAAGGACCTGTATTCATGGATAGCAGATTTCTCTCATGTGAGCTCCAGGAATAGCTCCCTCAGCTAGCATTGATAGCAAAGTTGCTTTTCCCTGCACCACTTATTCTTACAGACAGGACACTGTTTATTACTGAAGATCTGTATTTGAAGATTTGCTTGTTCCACAGCTAGACTGAGCTTCTCTGGAGCACACAACAAGGCATAGATATCATCAGCATTCATTTCACTTCGATTTCCTCTATATCTCACCATCCCACATTGGGACATCCTGCATGATCCTGGGAACTGATGAAAGAAAAGTAATTTCCATTTCCATCCCATGAAGGTAGGAACCTAAACCACTTTTGACCTCAATTTTGTTTCTTCTAGAAAACTTATGTGGTTTTGGAACTGTGTGTTTCTTCATCTTGTTATATTACAGCTCCTGGACCTCAGCAAGTTGGATCCATCCTGATCAGTTGTAGGCACTCAGATGTCAGGTATGTGGTCAAAATCATCATCTATTGTCCTTATTAATTAATGGCAAGACGTAACTATCTTAGGCGGTGACTAACTCTCTAAGGTCAATATCCAAGGCACTGGAGATGAATCGATATCTGAAACAGAGAGGGGAAACTCACCTCCTGAAAATGACAGTCTTTCTCCATTGGCTAAAAAATGGGAAAAGAAAATTAAGTTAGATCAAGTCTAACTTTTAAAGTTCTGTGTACAAGTCCAATACATGCATAATTAAGGAGGTGGCTGTATTCACCCAAGCTATTCCTGCCTTTTAAGAGCTGTATCTAAATTTTTTATGGTATTCAGATAGGACAGCATTTCTCCAAAGCCCCCTGGTGTCTTCAGTACCTAAGTGGATAATTTCCCAATGTGTTAGATGCATTGCACTGTGGACCAAACAGCATGTACCCAGCAGGAAGCCAAGGATTTGCTGTATTTCCACCTCACTGCCCTCCATCCCACCATCCATAGATAAGACACTAAATCATCCAGGATTTCAGTCTAGAAATATCTCCTTCAGATAATAATTAAGAACATTCTGCAATTTTTCTATCAGTTATTCCGGCACATTCCAGCAACCATCGAAACAGAAAGATGCCACATGTGTTTGTCTTGCTATATATCTCTGTATACCAACATATTAATAAATACATATTCATATGTATTATGGAACATATATGTGTATTTATATAATGATCCCTAAATAAATTTTTCTTGATATTGCAAATTTAAATTTAGCAATAAAAATGCTATGTGGTGCATATGGGTCTCTTTGCATCCAAAAGCTCAATATATATCTCAGTATCAATAACACCAGCCATAAAATACATCTTTATAAAATGCAGTCAGTACTTAGGACTAGATTAAATCAGTGAAATTCATACAGCTGCCTATGAAAAGAAGTTAAAAGGAGTTAACTGTACGTTTGGCTCCTTTTTCCCTCTCTCATTGCCCTGGCAAAGAGATCCATATTTCATTTCACATTAATATATCTACCAGCTAGCAGTAACTGGTCTGTAATTTATTGTGAGCAGAGTAAGAAAGACAGAAGAAAAATATTGCAGAGGAGAGCTGCCCTTTGTGGAGAAGCCTGGTTTACTGAGAAACATATCATGCAGCAGTAAATATCTCCTTCCACCGTCTCTAGGCACCTTGAGAACATAAAAATACAGGAAATCCCTACCAAAACCCTGCAGTGCTTGGCCTTGTTCAAACCAAGTGAAGTCCTACACTCTAAGCCGTGCCATCTCCGTGGGAGTGGGCAGATTATTTCAAATGACCGAGCTGTTTTCACTCACTGTTGCTCAATGTGTGCATGCAT
>NW_010222759.1:0-2687 GCF_000695765.1 Mesitornis unicolor | reverse complement strand
CCCATCAGTAGTATTTTTTCAAAGTGTTTTACTGGAAACAAAAAAGGTTTTACCAAGCTTGTGTGCTGTGAAAGCACTGTAAGTTCCAGTTTATTTACATTAATGCAGGAAGCCAGATAGAAAAATGTTGTAAGTATATGCAATGCAGTACAGCAAAGGAATAGACACAGCAACTTCTAAGGAAAACATCATTTTTTTATTCAAACCACTTTTCTTGTTCAGCCTCCTTCTTTAAGCACTGTGGCTTGAGAGGAAGATTCCTCTTACTTTTCTCTAGATTAAGAAGGAAGAACTACTTCAGATAAGGTTTTTTGCATCATCTCTAGCTCCAGTTTCCTTCTATGTCCCTAGTTAGATATGAGCCAGGATAGTGCGGAGACAAAAAGCTCCCAGGGACATCAAAGTGCTCTTACATAGGTCATTCCCAATTGACCAGGAATTGCCTTTGGGTTCTCAAGGGTTTTGCCTCATTCTTGAAGATACTCCTCTGGGGCATCAGTTTTGAGGACTCTCCATCAAAGTGTTGATTCCAGTCTGAGGACTTGTTAAAGCGCTACAACAGCAGACGATAGCAGAAAGCCTTGGTCTGGCATTTCGACAAGCCTGAGTTACACAGCAGTAGTTGTGGCAGAGTCACTTCATGGCAGCTTCCTTGTAAATGGAGTTAGATGTGCAGAAAGGCTGCTGCTGTCTGATTTTAGTAAGTACCATCATGTGGCCATGAGTCTGTTGGTTTTGTTGCTTTTATTGGAATGTTGTGTGTATGAACACACAAACATAGAAACATATTCATATATTGAATTTTGGTCCAATTTTTGGTATGTTCCTTTCCCCCTATTAAGACTTTCTTATCTGTGTGCAGTCTTGTAGTGTTTCCTGATGAAGGGGGTTATTTGTGTCAGGGAAACTCAGGTGGAAGCATGTGATTTTCCAAGGTCTCATCGTGGAGAGCTGCTCAGTTATTTGTCAAAGAAGATTCTAGATGTTGTGAATCAGGCTGCTCTTTGCTGCCATCAGCCACTTGGCAAAAGGATTAGGGATTGTATGTAATTCCTATGTTTGTATAGTATGTCATCCCTGCATCCTCCAATATAGAACCTGCAGATTTGGGCTTTATGGTAATTTTTAGCACAGTGTTGCAACCAGATGAATAACCCTTGTTTTGCACACTTGTTTGGTAAAGCTTTTGACTTAGTAGCTTCTTCTTGGTGCATGTGTTTTCTCTGGCAGTCTGTCACAAGGCAGAGGTTTGAATTTAACCCTGGAAGCATAACAGAATATCCTTTTCCCAGGCAGGTTATATCCAAGGGTGCCAATCATGCAAATATTTATGCAGTAAGGTCTTGGCTGAGCCTGGAGCCAAAGCTCAGGGATAAGAGTTTGTAGGGTCAAGGCCTCAGTTAGACACAAACCACAGAGATAGTATGTAGTTTTTATGGAAGGAAAGAATGAATGCAAATAGAAGAGAAGACAGAGGGAAATCTCTGTGCTGGAAGAAGGTATTTCACAGGGAAACTAACATTGAATAAAAGAAAGCTAAATCCCTTCAGGAGGACATTTGAAAGATGTAATGGATGGTGTTAACAGCTGTAAGATAATATCTGTATTCAGAATTGTGTTTAACATTAGGCAATGCTAATATTTTTCTCATGATGGGTCAAGTCAGGGAGATTTATATTCACTGAGGTGGGTATAACACACTGCATGATTTGCTCTGGTGAATATTCAGAGTCCTCTCATAAGCCTGGGAAGATTTTTAATGCCAGAACTGAGGGGTAAGAGGGATTTCTGTACAATTTTCTATCTTAGCTAAGAAGTTTAATTGTGCATATCTGAGGCACTTACTGTTCTGGATCTTCCTGTTTCTGGAACGCAATGGAGTTAGTAATGAACTGTCGTCCTGAGACCTCTTGTGCATGTATGCTTCCTTAAAGCATTTCAAAATGGTCTGTTTTCAGAAGTGTCTGGGAACATCTGCTCCAAGATGGTCGGTTTGGAAAGACTTTGGGTCTGAAGGTCACATATTCTCCCAATCCAAGACAGTCTTCCTACTGATTTTCCACAGAAACTATTTTTCCCATTTCCTTGTTCAGCCTCTATCCTGAGTGATTATCTCAAATGTAATCTCCTCATCTGCCCAGGTCATCTTAATAAAACTATTCATCATTAACTGGCTATCAATGCCAAGAGAGAAGTAATAAAAAATAAGTGGCAATAAACGTTGCTAGCCCATTTCCATGGGAAGAGTTACAATGTGGGCATGAAGCTTGCTTGTGTCAGCATCTCTGAACAAGGAGGTCCATTCCTTAGCTGAACAACCGTCTTTCTTTGCCACTGTGATCCCAAGATCCTTTGGAGCCCATTGTGTCTGTGAAAGAAGTGCTATTGCCAGGATGGGTGTGTTTATTTTTGAGACGTTTTTCTGCCTTCCCTATGAGCTTTCATAGTTGAAGGTAAAATTCAGTGATGACAAATCCAGGGGGCAGCAGGTACATCTGCCCAGAGGCTAAAGGGCATCAAGTTATAGACCCCATCTCACTGGGCTGTCTGTGTGGAGCCAACAGTTCTGTGGAAAGCTGCTATTTCCTGCAAAGACCCAGTCCTTGCTTGTTTGACTCTACAAAGCTTCACGCATTTTCAGCTTTGTTGGCAATAAACTAAAACTAGTATAATACATCTCCTTAGTG
>NW_010222758.1:0-2685 GCF_000695765.1 Mesitornis unicolor | reverse complement strand
TTCTGTGATTCTGTGATTCTGTGAGATGATAGAGCAGAGTACCCGGCAGAAAGTTTTCCTGTCTTTTCAAGAACACTGAAGTTGTCTCCTTGAGGCAAGACGGCATCTGCTACCTGAACGAAGCCACAGGAGTCTCTTTAAGTGTCCCCCATCTTCTCTCTCCATTAACTCAATTTATGAGGGTGCTTTAGGGAGCATCTGAGGACCAGGCTTGGAAGCAGTCATTACTCTGCTGTCACTGGTTTAACGTCTTTACTCTTTACTTTACATATCCCAGTCTCACTCTGACCTTGTACGTAGTTTAAATGAGGGAGTGAATGCATTGAGTTCAGGCATTTAGAAAGGAAGACAATTTGGTTCTCTCTTCAGCTGTTGGTCCCTTCACAATGGCTTCACTTCAGATCAGGGCAGGACAGACTCTGGATCTGCCCAGGATCAGTGACAATTTTATGAATAAACAACACAACAACACTGCCAGTGAAAAATCTGTGGTAACTCATCCTTGTGAACCAGCAGTGGACAGAAAATTTAGCAGCCCCTCTGCCAGCTTTGCAGTAGCAAAGTTTCCTTTCCTTTCCATTAAGATTTTTCCTAGGGTCGTTGGAAGGCAAATTTTTCAAGGTTGGTTGAACATGACAGTGGGAGGAGGCTGCTGATACAGGGGGATTGAGTTGGACCACTGACAGGTATGACATTAAGCACAACTAGACACATTTAATGAAGAACACGGATGTCAGACCACCAAAGTTAACATGCCTGACCAAAGGCAGAAAGACTTGGCCACAACACTTCTTATCTCCTTCAGAAAGATGGTAAGAGCCTATGGCCAGCTGCTGGGAAAGTGCCAAGTCCTCTCCAAAGCTCAGATAAATATAGAGCAACAAAAAATCTCAACTGCTGTGGCACAAAAAGAGGTTTCTGAGATTAAATGGATCTGCCCTGTGGAAGGTTTTGTAGGTCAGTGTCAGTATTCAGGATCTACACAGAGTCTGGTCAGCAGCAGCTCATGGAACCCATCAAATCCCACTTCTTTCGCTGAAAAGAGGGATTGCTGTGTTGCATACCAGTTACAATTTCTCTTTGGACTTTTTAAGCTTGCATACCAAGAATTAAAACTTCTTTAGACAGCACACAAGGAGAGGTAGTCTAAAAGAAATAAAAATAATTTTCCGAATAGGTAAAAACACAAGCATTGTTTTTCTGACAGCTAAAATCAGAGTGACTAGCACAGCTTGATTCTTCAAGGCAGCCTGACATCAAGGGAGGTCACCACGGCCATTTACCAGGGATCACATTATGGGGTGCTGCAGCTAAGAACCTCCAAGTGTTTTCCTCCTCTTGGCACTACTTCAGGCTTTTTTCCTAGATGTAATTTAAGGCAACAGCTTTACACCCAGGCTGGTTTCTTCTGAGAACTAGGATCCCTATGGCCCCCAGTTCCTGGTCTATTCTTTCACAGCAGGATACCTGCCACTGCAGTTGAGAAGTCTCCTCCCCTTTTGTCCTCATACTTATCCTGAAATTCAGGTTCTGGCCACTCCAGAGAAGCACTTGATGGTGAAGTCAGATTTGCCAATACTGATCTTGCCTTTCTGAACACATGTGAAAAATTGAAACCAAGCAATGTTTTCCTTACTCAGCACACCAACATCTGTGACATCTTTGAGTCCCCAGAATGAAATGCCTGAGTTCCTCATTGGTCTTTCTTGGGATCAGTGCCTCCAAATCATGCCTGTCCAAGCTTCAACCTAACCAGGAATCCAGCCAGCACTGCAGCCTAGATCAGCTTGTACTGTCACTCACAACACACATATTTGTATAGGAGTGATGACAGAATCAAGTTTGACAAAATTCGTATCAGAAATCTTGACAAGGAGAAGTAACTGCTAAACATAATTTTGGGAACATACAGGAGAGGCACGTACAACCCTAGCCTGGTGAGGTAACATCCTTCTTGGCAGTCAGCTGCAGTTGGGCCAGTGCTGGAGCTGCCAACAGCTGATGGCAAGGCTTCTTGAGGAGCAGAAATTCAGAGCCAAGTGATGCCAGCCCAGGATGTCAGAGTACAACTCCACAAGTCAGACACATTTCTCAAATTTCAAGCTCTTGGACTGTCTGTAAAAATCATGGTATTTTTATTTTCAGTTAGAGAGAGCAAGCTTCCAGCACTTGTGGCAAAAGACAACCTTTCAGAAGTTCTAGCTGTGACTGAGCCAAACAGGACACTGGAAAAGCTTTCCTGCTGGGGCAAGGGCAAAGCCCTTGGGAGTTTTAAGGCAATTCGATCACTTTACAGCCTGCAGCTCTCTTTTTTCCATTACTTTGGACTATGCTTTGTGAACGAGCTTGGGGATTTTTTGACAGTAGCCGGCAGAAGCAGGCTCTCCACCGCTGCAAGGGCCATGCCGTTGCAGGAGAGAGCACACTCCGAGGCCTGGGGACCGGGAGCAAGGCCGGGACACCGACAAGCACCCCGAGGCGAACACGGCGCGCCCAACAGCCAAAACTCGCCGGCCCTCCGAGCCGCGTACTGCTTGCCTCGTTCCCGTCACGTCCCGCGCACTCCGATTGGCCGCTTCTTTTCCCGCGTGACGGCGCGCCGAGCGGCGATTGGTCTGAAGGCGGGAGCGCTCGGGCTGCAGCGGGGGCGGGGTGGAGGCGGGGAGGAGGAGGAGGAGGAGGAGG
>NW_010222757.1:0-2663 GCF_000695765.1 Mesitornis unicolor | reverse complement strand
AAGCCTGTAGCGCTGCATGGGGTTATTCTTCCCAAAGGAACCAGCAGCAACCTTGACTCTGAAGAATGACTTTCAGTAACACAGAATAAACTGTATTTTGCTTGCCTTATTCACCTTTTCTTTAAATTAAACCCATGGAAACTGTAAAGCATTTGTGTTTCTTTGGACAATACCCAGCATTTGGAGATGCCACTCTGGGGTGCAACATCTCACCTTACCTGTGACAAGAAGCAGTTACAAGTGCAGCAAAGCTGCTTCTGAGCTCCAAAATGGCTGCTATGCCTTTTAATGCCTTTCAATGGCCTTCCGCATTCAGCTTGTGTGATGGGCAGTGATTTGAGAGACTTCAAATTCATTAAGCTTCATGTTCTTATTTTTTCTCCCTTTTATTGGCAGTGAACCTGAGGAAAAGCGTCTGACCCCAGGTTGTTTAGCAGCCTTCAACTAGTCTAAAAGCAGTGGTAAAATTTGCTTCAGACTCTAAAATTACTTTCTAAATGACTTAAAGTCATTTTATGTGTGTGCATGAGAGAGAGAGAGAGGATGACTATGCGCTGCTTGTGTAAAAGCTATAATCAGGCTTTTAACTCTTAGCAGGGTTCAGTCATGCTGCTTTGTCTCAGTATCACCTGCCTGCTGACAGGGCAGCCTCTCCGGATGGTGCCCAAGTGAGTCATATCCTTTGCTGAGCCACAGCCCTCCATCCCTGCTGGGAGAGCTGTCACCTTCCTCCCTGAAGCAGATGCCAGCAACAGCCCTCAGGATGCTGCTGCTCCCGCTCCTGGCCCTGGCTGCAGCCTGGTCTCGTAGGTCCACCTTGTCACCACAGGACAGGGCAGTGGCAGGAGCCACCTGAAATTTACAACTGTGAATGAAAAGCAGGCTAAGAGTGTTTGTTGTGTTTTCTCTCCTCCTTTCTAGATGGACAAGCACAAGTGCTTCTGAAGCAGAGTCAAGCATCCATCACCAGAGCACAAACTAAAACTGCACGGATTGACTGTACAGCTGAGGGCATATCTGACTTCCAGTCTGCATATATACATTGGTATCGACATA
This sequence comes from Mesitornis unicolor, assembly GCF_000695765.1. Taxonomy (NCBI): domain Eukaryota; kingdom Metazoa; phylum Chordata; class Aves; order Mesitornithiformes; family Mesitornithidae; genus Mesitornis; species Mesitornis unicolor. Next base: position 1,607 of record NW_010222757.1, on the reverse strand, counting down.
TACCCTCCAAAGCTCCTGAACGGATTCTGTATATCACATCAGATCAAGTTTTTTATGATGACAATTCCTATAGGAACAAGTATTCTTCTTCGAAAGACAAAAATGTCTGCACTTTCTCAGTCAAGGACATCAACTCCAACGACGAAGGCATCTACTACTGCGCCTACTGGCAGTACCACAGAACTTGCAGACCACAGGCAGCCTGTACATAAAGCTGCCTGTACCCTAAGCGGCAGGCTTTCTCTCAGATGCAGAGAACCACCATCACACCTTCCTACCTCTAAAACTTCCTGACAGGTTTATGCTGAGTATGGAAATAGAAATAACGGGCAGAAAGAAAAGCAAAGAAATGCAGCATGCTACAACTCAGCTGGTATAATGCGCTGTGCTAGGGAAAAGGAGCATTCTGTCGGTGACGGTAATGACAGCTCACTTTAGATAGCAACACCAATCATCTTTGAAGGGTACAGATACTTTCCCAAATACAGTCTAAGGTAGCAAAAATTAAGCAGATGGCAGGGAGGGAGCATAGGAGGGGGATATTTGCACTGAACATCTGGCCTGGGAGACTTCAAACTCAGGTCATTATCAGGGGATAATGGTGATACTCATCCCTGGTCACTCCCATCTTAATAATTATGATGGTGATGACTGCCTGTAGCACCAACACCTCTTAGGGTTCCTTGTTATATAGGCACCGAACTGTTACACTGGGCAACTCCTGACAAGACAGCCCCAAGATAGGGTTGTGAAGACTATCTACAAGAGAACGCTGCAGACTAAATCAGGGAACATATGGAAATGGTGACACAGCACTGCTCAGCCAGACAGCTGGGAAGAGAGCTGCAGTACAAGTTCACCTATGTAGTAACGGTATTCACAGCCCCATGTCTATGTGAATATGGCACGCAACACAAGAGTGTCATTTCCTCTCCTCAATGGCACCCCATGCCTCCTCTGAGGTTCATTACCTAAGTTCCTATAGGCACAGCCATCTTGTCTAAAAACGTCATTGCTGCAGGTTCTTCTTGTAGCTTTATTTTGGCCTTGGAAGATACCTTCCTCTTTGGCTTTCACACTTAAGTGGACTGCTAATAAAGACAAAGTCTTCAAGACAGTAAAATCCATGCTTATAAGTATTTTTTGTTGTTCTTTCATTGTAGATATGTCTAAAGTACAAGACCTGACACAAATCCATGTTTCTATCACAAGAACAACAGAAGAACATGAACTTTCTGTACTAGTTGTGAGATGAGATATGGTTGCGTACACTGCAGTTGATGAAGTCCTAAAAAAGATGCAGATTGGATTCTCGTTTTTGAGTCATAAGATTTGCCATGAAGTCTTTGCAGGGCACCTTGCTTAAAGCCTTTGCAGGGAAACTTTTCAGAGCTCTGAAATGAGGGAAAGCACAAGAAATAGCAAAAGGCAGCAAACAGCTGGCTGGGAGACATGCATGAGCCCCTGGAGCTCTCTTGCAAAAGAGGCTCCAGCTGTATTTTCACTATTTGGTGCTACAACCCCATCAAGACAGCAGGCACTTGCACACAGTATGTGCCCAACCACTTTGCTGCTCACAAGACACTCCTTCCAGAGGAAACAGCCCT
>NW_010222756.1:0-2684 GCF_000695765.1 Mesitornis unicolor | reverse complement strand
CAGCCGCTCACCCACCCGGCGGGCAGGTCCTCCCGCCCGCGGAACGCTGCTCCCAAATGGCCGCCGGGGCCCGGGCCTGGGCCTAGCAACCTCGCCGCAGGTCGAGCTTGCCTCCCTGAGTAACCTGCTCCACTCCTGCCAGCCATGCAGTGGTTGTGCCCTGCTCCAGCCCAGGCCACTCGGGAGTCTTCTCCCACACCCAAAAAGTTCAACTCTCCATCCCTGATAAGCTTCCCTCACACCTTGTTGTTTGTCACTAACCTATTGCACTAACGTCCTCAAATCCTAAAGAGGTGTCTCTGCTGCAACCCAGTTAAAAGTCCTCATCCTTATCTCTCTGATGTGTTACAATCAGCCAAAACCATATAGCAAACCCCAGGAATTACATACAGTGTTGTCCTGCTTTCACCCAGTTGGCTGGGAACTGGAAGTCTCGTGTTGGTGTGGCGCAAGGATGGTCTCAGGGGCGCAGACCAAGGCAACCGTTCATTAGTTTACAACTTTAAAGGGGACTGTGCAGTGAAGTAAACGAAATAGATCAAATACTCCAAACCGCGTCTGTGAGAGGGAACAGCCACTGCCTGGGATCTCCCTGCATCTGAGGCTAATGCCATCTGAAATGTATGATCACGAAACAGCCTCCCTTGGGATCCCTACCCCTGTTGTCTGAAAGATCTGTACTTGAAAATACCTTCTTTCTGTGGGTAGTTTCACATTTGCATCCCTCCAAATGGTAGCAGTGCTGTGAGGCTTGGGGTAGAGGGTAGGACACACATTGGGACAAAATGGCGTTTTCTGAGTAAATTTATTTTTGTCTTTTTTTCTTCTGGAAACTGTAAGATGGAAATTGTTCTGATAGCAGAAGGAGTGTTGTAGGACTTGCTGCTTTTGCAGGGCTTACTTTATTGTTGCACCTGCAACAACTCCTTGCATTCCTTTAACAGGTCACAAGCTCTGCCAAAGTCCATCATTGCAGGAAATCACAGGAATGAATGCTCATTCTCCATCCTCTCAGTGCCCTCTTCCAAGCTTTCTTCTGCTCCTATGCCAGCAGCTCTGGCTGTAGCTCTTCTCCTTCCGCTACTACCTGTTCTTCTCTCTGTCAAGGCGGAGTTTCCCGCCCCTTTTCCCATATCATCAGTATTATCTCATTCCAGATCCCTCTTTCTCTCTCACCTCCACAAGCCACAGCAGAGCTTTGTCCTAGTCTGTCCTTCGCTCAGCATCACTCAAGTCCTAAGTATGCACCTTACCTCCACTTCCCTCGGCCTTCTGCCTCTCCTTGGGCTTCTCGTTGTGCTAGGTGGTCTTTGAGTCTCCCTGCTAATCCCACAGCAAGGTCTCCAGTTCCCCTCTAGCTAGGATTTGTGTCCATACTGTGTGCAGGCTCCTCTTAACTCTACTGGGAGACAAGGCAGAAACACCACTATGCTGGGAGGCACAGACGGGTGGTATCCGCGAGTTGTTTGATCTACAGCCAGCTGCAGAGGTGTTAGAAAACTGCGGTTGGACTCAACACGTGCCAGGCATCCAGTGCGTGTTCCTCATTTATTTTTTCCTTTTTGTTTTCAGGATCCTCTCTCCTAGATGAACATCTGAAGTAATCTCTGCTTTTTATAGGGAAAAAACCCCACAACGATACAATGTAAATAACTTACTCACTACTTGAATAAATACAAAAATGCTATCCAACACCAAAGGAAGCCTTGGAGAGGCAGACCAAAGAACTGGTGCTGCAGAAACACACAGAAACAAATGGATCGTGATCCCATTATCATATTTAACATTCAGAGAACAAAAAGACCTATCCCAAAGCCTTTGCAAGCTACATAGAAAATAAGGGCTAGCAGATGGAGACATAGAAAAAATAAGTAAACTAGTCACCACTTATTTTTACATTACATTGAATGCATTCTATCCTTTGATTTTTTTCAAGATGTCACTGGTTTTGTGCATGACTGAATTGTTAATATTTGTCTAGGGAAAGCTATAGATTTTGACAGATGGGTAGCGGGCAGTTGGGGCTTCTGGTATCCAGGAAGGTGTAGGAGGTGGCTTTGTTTTTTTGGCAGTTAGGACATTGAGACTTATGGTACTCGGGAAGGAATTCTCTTCCACATCCTGGCGGAGGGACTGCTCCTTCCAATTGTAACCAGTAGTAAACAGGCACCTTGACGATCCCATGTAATGTACAGCTATCCTAACATATTTTTCTCCTTCAGTAGGGTCTGGCGGTTGGTTTGTTGTTTTTTTTTCCAAACCTTCTTCTTACCTAGGAAAATCCTTCTTTTATATTTGTGTGTAATATATAGATGTAAATTTACTTTCTGAGAGAACTATATTGAAATGGCCTGTCTGTCCCCTTTGGAGAGTAGCCCCACAGAATGACGTGTCTTTACGCTATCAAGAGATTGAAATTGGTGGTTTAAAACTGGGTGCTTTAATACGTGTTTAGGCTCTCGACTGAGAGCGGCTGCATACCCAGCGCCTCCACCAGCGCCCGCTGGACCTGCTGGGAGCTCGAGAGTTTCAAAGGCCGGACAAACGTCGAAGGACGCCGGTGAAGGCCGACACTCGGCCTCTTGAGTGCGACAGCTCGGCGTCTCGGCAGGGGGAAGCCTCCCTGTCACCTCCTGCTACACCCAGCCACCAGCGGCCTCCTTCTCCACCCGACCCCCTTCATC
>NW_010222755.1:0-2442 GCF_000695765.1 Mesitornis unicolor | reverse complement strand
CTGAATATATACATAACTGCATTTCTGCATTCTTCTCATTTTCAACTTACTTGCTCCATCCCTGTGTCAAAGGACTCCATTTTCTCCTTCAACCCACAGTTCTCGGACTCCGCACTGATCAGTGCCAGTCTTACAGAGCTACACTCTGTTTCTGCTTGACGGCATTTTGCTTCCCAACTTTCTCCCTGTTTGCAGGCTTTGTGATAATTCTCCAATAGCTCGCAGTTCTCTCTCTCCTATTTTAACGAGTAAAACTTGTTTGTTTAGTAATTTAAAGTAAGCTTCACAAAATGGGGATATCTATACATCTACAGGTATGACATGGTATTGGATATTTTCTTTCCACTAAAAAATTTGCCATTTAGCCGAAACATTGAGAGACTTCTCAAGAACCAGTGTTTTGTTCAAGATGGACACGTTTTAATTCTCAAAAGACATGTGTTAAAAATGGCTAGATTAACATTACAAATACAAGGTATAGCAATACATTGCAGAAGTGTTTTTTTTTAAGTATTAATCGCATATGGTAATAAAGGCAAGAGAGTCCCAAGTCTCTGTATTATTCACTGTCTGAATGTTTAAGTTTAATGTTTAAGTTTAAGTGTGTGTATAATCCACAATGAAATTATAGACTTCATTACTTGGGTACTGCAAAAACAGCTAAGAAAATGTGCCCAAACTATTAGAAACATACTCGTAGAATGCAAGTAAGTGGCTAGGAAGCAAATTCTTCCACGGAAATATGGGTAAAATTTCATTTTTCGTTAAACCGACAGCTTTTAGTAACCAGTTTAATCCATATACTCACTTTAGACTTCAGTACACTCTTCAGTCTGACAATAACTGCGTTCAAATCCTGGTCTTTCAATTTCATATCATCAAGCTCAATTTGGTATTTTTCTAGTTTTTTATATAGTACCTATGAAAAAATACTTGTTTCATAAGGTTTAAAGCATAATATTTGTACCTTTAAAAAAATAGAATTAGTGCATATCTAATGCCTATGGCTTTATTAGCTCATTATTTAAAGGCTATGTAAAATCCAAACCATGTGTATTTTTATGAACAAAATTTTGCATTTCTCAAAAATATTTTGTTTCTTTGACTTACAAATAATGCTAAATCTTCTTAAAAAGAAGAAAAATGTCAGTAAAAGAATGCAGCAGTTAAGAAGAGAGCAGCTAGTTGGTCATAACAAAATAGCCTGCCCCATTTAAGGAGAAGGGCTCAGTCAGCTCTGTCTTTTTTATGTTACAGTGTCTTATAAGCCCACATTTGAAAAAAGCAGAAGAGAGCTAAAAAATTAAATTAACTAATTATATGGTTATCTCCTAATCTGGAGAAATAAAGCCACAAGTTTTTGGAGAATGCATAGAGAAATTCTGGCAACTATTGCTTGAGAAAGAGAACAGTATGAGGAAAAAAACTGGAGAAAAGCGGTCTTGAACAGCCCTCTTCAGAAACCCTTCCTTAAAAATTTACACTGATAACGCTCAGCTGCCAACAGCTGGGGGAAGGTGGGCGCAAGGGGGTGGAGGAGGCTATGGAGAAACCCCTATACCTGTTCTGAAAAGGCTGTGAGTTGCTGAGAAAGGTGCTCTGGAAATCTGTGAAATTTTCCAGTAAGCCCAAGTGAAGAAATAAGAATGTTACTTGAAATACTTTGAGTATCACCTAAATTAGGCTCTAGGCAGAACCTAGAGGAACCAATAGATACTATAGAGGCAAGCCCATTAAAAAGTAGCTGATCCTGTGAGGCTAAGACTTTCCATTTCTAACCACTTCTACAAGCATCTAGGCATTGCAAAGCCATGAAGCTTTTGAAAGTAGCTAGAAGCAACAGGAGGCTGTGTTTTGTGCCAGCTGAGCTCATCAGTATCAAATGTGATTCGCAGAGAAGGTTCAGAATAGCGACTCCCTGGAGTAATCTCTTTCAGCAGTCTACCCTTCTAGGGACACTCACTACCCACATTTGGTGGTTAAAGCTACTACAGACCGTGGCTTTTCTAGGATATTCAGAGAGGTTGCTAAAGAGAAAAGATTAGTATGTCTGAGAGAAGCGTTACTTAGAATGAGAGCTGTCTCACCTAATTTTTGCAGCACAGAATTAAGCACCTGATCTAAACTAGTTAGCTACGCTTCCTCTATAATGAAGGGAGAGAGATAAAACGAGTCATTTAAAAAACTGAGGTGGGATGAATCTCCTTCTGGAGAACTTTTTGTCATGTAAAAGGAGTCTTAATGCCTAAAAACTTTTATCTAGCTAAAATCGGGTGAAGTTAATCTGCTCCTTCAAAACTGGGTAACTCTTCTAGAGAAAGAGAAAGCTAGGAGAGCAGAAAGCATTTTCAAAGACAAAGATATCCAAAGCAGTAGAGTAAGTGCAGAGAACAAACAGCAAGTATAAGAAAACCTAAGAAGTAGGACAAAAAGAAGAAAAAA
>NW_010222754.1:0-2627 GCF_000695765.1 Mesitornis unicolor | reverse complement strand
TTTGAAGACTGGAGTGACATTTGCTTTCCTTTTCCTTTTCCCAGGAAAGTAAAAATCTTTCTTGATTTCAGTGATGCAGAATCTGGTGTATCAAGATAGTAATGTCATTCCCAGAGGGCTTAGCCCATTTTCAGATTTATGGGGTTAAGTCTCTTACAGTTTTATTTAAAATATTGTTATAATGGGCTGTGTGAAGGTTTCTAATGATTCATTATTAGAGTAATACTGCTTTTGTAGTCTAATGACCGTTATTTCCATTCCTCCAGAGTTCTTAAGAGTTATAGCCTCTTTGTGGCATAATTTGAAAAACCGTGCTGATTCACTCCACTTTAAAAGCACCTTTAAAGCACGATGGGAAGATATTACATACCACATTTCCTTTCAGTGGAATTGCCACTGCTGCCTCTTAATATTTAGAAAGCGCAACACTAGCAGGAATCCTGCAATCACAGCCTTTCTTCTTGCATAGAAACTTAATCAACTGTCTCAAGAGGGAATAAGATTTGATGAAACCAAAGTCTGGGAAAAATGTCAGTGTTTGTTTATGATGATAGGAAAGTTTTTCTGTTTTAAAACCAATAGCAGGTGGAATAATACCATTCTCGTTCTACATTTGTTTTCTCTCCTGTAAGAGTTAAAGTGTGACAAAAGAATTCAGTAAAGGACTTTTCTGTTTATCTTTGTGTTTGTTCTACGTGCACTTGATACCTGTTTATCAATATCATGCTGAATCTCAAATTTCTCACCGTGAGCTGTGCTGCAGCTTTGCTCAAAATGAAAACAATTTTGTCAATGTCTGAGAGTCTGGGTTACAGAAGGCTGCAAGCATTGGCTAGAATAAGATATTCAGGACTGGTGCACAGTTATTAAGAGAAAAAAAGACACAGGCGTTACTAGATAGCAGACCATGGTAGTACTTCTGGCCAAAACTCTTTGGGGTAAACTCTTTGGTGGTCATTGGGTGGTGGAAGATGTCCTGGCACAGCTGTTTGTCCTTATCCTCCCACCAGCTCCTTACTGCTTGCATCTGCCCATGACACTGCTCCCACAAAGCCTTTTTATAGTCAACAGAGATGGACCAGGTTAACTTAATTGGTTTAAACAGGAGATTTTTGGCTAACCTGACCCATTTAATGAGAAATATATTGGGGAGCAATCCTGTGAGCAGCTGAACAGGCAGGACAGAAACTGGTGCAATCTCCATGTGGGGCTGGGCAAAAGGAGCAGAAGAGATGAGAAGTTCTAAAAGCCAAGCTCCTCTGACACTAACAAACTCTGTGGCTCAGCAGGTCTTATTAGCCTGGGCACGGTGCCATGCAGCTGAGAGGACAACGTGCAGTCAGCAGTGGCTCTGGGATCTCTGTAACATGCCCTGCTGTGTAGCATAGACATCTATGTTGTGTTTTCTTCAGACCATTCATGCTATGACTGTTTTTAAGATGCTAAAAAAGCCTCAGGCTTGACAGGATGCGTGGAATTGAAGTCCAAAATGAAATTATTAGTTCATCTAATGAGGACTCCCATATATCTCAGGTTATTAAATTTCACCAATTTATTTTCTGCAGGCTGGAAGTGATCCAAAGCCTACTGCAGCCTTTGGACTTTATCCAACAAATTCAATGGGTTCTGATTCAGGCTTTGAATCAAGCCTTAACTTTATACATTTTTGATTATTGAAAGGACTCTAATCCCCTCCTGCCTCCATGTGTGCTGATACAGAGACCTCATTTTCCATTGGTTAATGCTGGAATTTGTCACTCTACAGGAAACATGCAGCATTTTAAATTTGATGCAGTCAACCAGTGTATTTTTCTAACAGATTTTGTGGATATGTTAGTGGAGCCATGTGGCACAGACTCAGGATGCAGTTGACATAAATTATTTCTAAAACTCAGTAAGCTGTGAGCATAGGAACAGAAGTATCGTCCTTCAGCTTCAAAATACAGGTGTCTGTCCCCTGAGTCACAGAGGATGTCCTCAAAGGTGGAGGGTGAGTCATACACCCATGGAGGTGAACCAGCACTCCTGTCCAGGTTAATACTCCCAAATATTTGTGAACAAAATACATCTGGCTGATTGCTAGAGTAAAGCAAAGTGGGAATTTCTCTTACACCATTCACAAAAATAACAAGTGGAAAGCAGAAAGTTCGGTCCAAGGCAATTTTTTTTTGTTTCTGGAAGCAGCAGAGATGAGGGGGAGATGGAAAAATGACAAGGTAAACTCACAAAGCAAGGGTGGCATTTGCCTCGTGAGTCAGAGCAAGCAGAAGGAAATATTTCCCTCCACCTTGGGGAAATCTCCATTCTGTGTTTCTCAGCAACCAAGAGGCAACAAGTATACGCAAGTGGGAGGAGGTTGGCATAGTACCAGCCCCTATATACAATTCTTTAAAGAAACTTAGATGTGAGTGCAGAAGAAAGAGAAATCCCTGGGAGCAAGCAATGATGGCAGCTACATAAGAGTTACCCAAGAAATATCTACAAAATTTGCTCCCTGTATCGTTTCAAAAAGAAAATAGAAGTGATGTGTTGAAAGAAGAGTTTGAGAGTTAATTGTTTCACAGATACAAATAACATAAGGTCCAGATTGCTCTGCAAATCACACAGAATCACAGAATTGCTCGGTT
>NW_010222753.1:0-2677 GCF_000695765.1 Mesitornis unicolor | reverse complement strand
CCCGCCAGGAAAAGCACCTTCATTTGAGGAATATGCTCAGGGTAGACCAAAAATGATCACTTTCGAGGGCTGGTCAGGATGTGACGCATGAGCGCAGGTGGGTGTGCAAGAAGAGGGCCTTGGCTGAGCAGCCCTTCGGCACTCCCCAGCCATGAGTGGGGTTTGTGGGACCAGACCCTCCTCACCTCCAGAAACACCTCTCTCTTGCCGGTTCGGTCTATGGTGGGTGGCGATGCCGATGCTTTTGTGGTTGGAAAGCATCTGAAAGGGCCAGTCGTGAAAGCGTGTGTGTGTCCTTCCCGTGCTCCCCACACTCTTCTTTTTCACTCTGTTTCTCTTCAACACTTCAGCACGAGGGACCATGCGTCTCGCCTTCCTCTGCTCCTTGCCCTTGGCCTTGTTGCAGCATCCTAACAGGATCACCACATCCTTCACCTTGGGGCCACACCGTGCCAGTCCCCACAGGTGACCAGGGAATGGCTGTTTTAAAACAACCAGGCTCCTGCTCTCAACTTTGCTGAGGTGCATGAAGAAAATAATCTTTTAGCATACAAAATAAAACCCCAGGGTTTATTTTCTATGTTCTGCAGAAGTTCTCAAGTCGGACCTTGCCTGGTGTAGCTGGGAGTCTCTGGGTGCCTGCTGTGTGCAGAGCGCCCTGTGAAGCCATTGGGGACATGAGGCTTCCCAAGGGTCTTCCCACTTGTGTGTCCCTTAGGTATCACAGATGTGTAAAACCTGACCCAGGGCATTCGTAACAGACCACATCCCCTCCCTTCCCAGCTCTCAGCTTTCCGTCCTGCTGTCAGAGACATTTTCAGAGAGGGCCAGCACAGGCCACACGTGGCTTCTAGTGCCAACAGAGGTGCACGCTCAACAGTGCCCTCCAAGCTTGGTTTTCCACCCCGTCTTATCCCACGTGCTTGGTTTACGTGGTCACCTTTAGGGACCGAAGTTCTCCAGTGCAGCTGTTGTGTGTCCTCCTGCTCCTCTCTTCTCCTGGCTCTTCATGGGTTGCAAAACCACGTCTGTCCTTTGGCCCTTGATCTTCTCCCTGTGTTGCCCCTTTATTCCTGGCCATTATGCTGGGGTGTGTGACCGCACCAGTGACATCAGTGTCACAATTCGGTGTTCAAGAAGAGGTCAGGGATCCCCTCCAGGGAGATGTCCTGCTTATAGCTCCCCAGTGCACACGTGTCTGGTGTTTGTGGATCTGGAGGATGCTGGAGGCTCCTGCAAAAGCTTCCCCCATTGTTCCCTGGGGGCCTTTCTCAGCACATCTCTGTCGGTACGGCACTGCCCTGGCTCTTGGTCCTATTTTCTCTCCTCTTTTCTTCCTGTTCCTGCTTTCCTTGGCCTCTTCATCTCCCATCCAGCAGCTGGACTGCAGAAAGAAGTCTCTCGGCTGGCTACTGCCACTTAACCACGGGGCCAAGTTCTTCAGGCGAGTTATGTCAATGCTTGTAGACCCAGGGCAGGGCTCCCACGTTGCCACAGGCAGAGTTGTGACTGGGCCTTGGCACTGCTGCCTGGCCGCAGAAGCAGGGATGCTCTGTGACCAGCTCTGGCGGGGGCTGTCTCCTCTACCCGACCGCACCTTTGAACTCCACAACACATCAGGTCTGTAATGCAGCACTTTTGCATGAGTGCGGCGCTCTGCCCAGCATCCAGAAATCTCCAGCAAATGCACAAATCCCTCTTTCTACCCAGAGAAGATTTCTGTGTGGGAGAAGAGGACCTGTTGGAGAAGCCTGAATGCAGGGTACCTTTTTCACCGGCCACTGGTTCTGGCCCTCCACTACAACCTTCATGGAGGAATTGTGTGCTTTGAGGTTCCTCCTTCTCTGTTTCACTGTGGATCAAGTTATGTGTGAGTTTTAGGGGGTTTATTTTTCCTGTAAGTCTGTTCAAAGCCAGCAGGATCTCTAGCAAGCTCAGTGGGGAGTGAGGAGCAGGGCCTGGCCCTGAAGGCGCCATGGTGGCCTTGGGGGCTGAGATGCCTTGTGTATTTGAAGGGAAGGGCAGGCTCTGCCCAAGGCTCCTCCTGGTGGCAGCATGTCCCTTGCTCAAGGTAGGGGAAGCTGCAAGGCAAGCAGAGCGGAGGCAGGGATGACCTTCAAGGCACCAACCATCACTTTCTCTGCTCAGGATCTCATGTGTGCATGGGTGAAATCAAGTTCGGGAACCTTCCCCGTTCCTGTCTCTGTCTTACACCAAGCTTGGGCTGGTTGAGGGCATCTCCCTGTCCTCCTGGAGGGACAAAGAGGAGGATGGCATCAGAAGCAGCTGGGGCAACCCCAGGGTTTCAGAGCCACAGAATGGCTGAGGTTTAAGGGATCTGTGGCAGTCACCTGGTCCCACCTCCCTGCTCAAGCAGGGCCACTAAGAGCCATGGCTGCTTGCCCTTTGTTTTTGGAGGCAGGGATGAGACACAGCGCTGGGGTGGGAGCCCTACACGCAGGGGATGGTCACTGAGACTGCTTTGCCATGATGCTCCTCTCCCAGTGGGTGCCCACAGTGTGAGTGGGGGGCTTCTCTCCATGTGTGCATGAGCAGGTGAATGTGGCAGGCCTCGCAGTGGGGACTGTTGTGCCATATGGCTGTGTATTTGTGTGAGATGGGCAGCTCCTGTCTGGCTGACACCAACTGTTAAATAAGAAATATATTTAAATACGTA
>NW_010222752.1:0-2664 GCF_000695765.1 Mesitornis unicolor | reverse complement strand
TGTGTGTGTGTGTGTACATATTGCACTAACAGATGTCCATCCTGAGTAGCAAGAGAAGGAGCAAGATGAGGCCATTGATGTTTACGGTATTTGTGTGAGTGCTGTGTTTTCCGCCTGCACTGACCTATGTGGCCAGCTGTGCATAGATGTATATATATCTATGTATGCTTGCAGTATGTACATGTTTGTGTGTGTACCTGTGGGTAATACATACTCAGCCCCACTACTGGCTGCACCTGGGGACATGAAGCTGCCAGGTTACTGGACTGGCAGCTCCCAGCAATCAGCACAGCAACTCACGTCTTCCCAAAAACCACACGTACAGTCTGGTGTCTGCAGAATGGCTTTTTCTTTGCTTATTAGTTTTTTTATTCAGATAACTCTTCTCTTTCTTGCTTCCTTCTTCCCATCCCTGCAGTATTTTCCTTGCAGTGTCTCTCTGTGCATAGGGGATGCTTAGACCCAGTTCCCCTCTCATTCTTCCAGATAAACCGCACTGGGTTGTTATGCAGGAAAGCTCAATTCCTAGGGTCTTTTCCCATAGTATTTTCTGCCTACCAGAGCTATGCAGACCTAAATTAGCACTGATGACTGCTACTTCTGATATAAAGGCAGGCAGCCTACCCTCACTTACACATGCTACTTATTCTAAATTGCAAAAACTCAAAGCCAAATGGACTTGCACGTTATGATGACAACTTAATCATGAGAACAATCTGCAACTTTTAAACCCTGTCATTTAAATCATCTGTAAGTAGGTTTTCGATCTAATAGTCTACCATTCCAGGCTGAACAGCTCAGTAATTGCAGCAGTACACAGAATACAATAAACCACCAGGGGAAAGGGAAGAAAAAGAAAAGCCTTATTCAAGACAACAATGCCAGAAGAAGTAATTACCATTGCAGCTCAGCTCTCCTAGGTGTCAGGCACTTCTGTAGCAACATAAGCTCTTCCCAGCTGACTGTGCTTAGCAGAGCTAAAATTGGGAAGGACAAAACCCAAACCAAAATAGGAATTCAATCCAAGTGGTAGAAAACAGAGGTTGAGGCACAATAGTACATATTTTATGGATTTGTCTGGCTTTGGAAGGGTGCTTTGGAATTAGCATTTGAGGGCAAAGACAGTCAGTGCAGATTTAACTTCTCCAGTGCAAGAATGAAGTGACCAGTCTCGCTGCACCATGGCCGCCTCTGCTTTGCTCTGCATTTCTGCACACATATTTTTGGTGCTCGGTTAGGTCAAAGATCATTTTATAGCGCAGCTTCTTTTCTCTTAGATTTCACATATTCTCCATGTATTATAACTCCAATGGTCCACAAATGAAAGCGATATAAGATTTAGTAGTGAGTATCTTTTGCAGGACATGAGCTGATGTTTTCACCCAGGTTGGGTGTTGTACAGGTAGAGGTCAGTCCTGCTTCTACTAAAGCTGAAGACACTTTCCCAGTTTTCCTTCATTGAGATCAATCTTTCTGTGGTTTTATTCACACTGTGATCACTTTTATTACATTGGAGATGCTATATTTCAAGAAGGAGCCTATTGCTTGGGGCATAAACTTAAAACTGGCTTTCCACAGTACTTATGGCAAAAAATGCTTTAAAGTCTGCATGAAAATGATAATGCTTCTGTTTTCCAAGATTGCTAGGAAAGGATGCACTAGGTCCTGCAGACTGATCTGCTGAATGTTATCTTGTGTCCCCTCTAAGCCCAGCACCAAGGGTAAAACTGAAACATTTCAGTCCCCAGAAGACAGAAGTTATTTGTGCAGTATATTAGAAGAAGAAAGACTTCAGTACAGCTAGGTTTGAAAAGGAGAAATTAAATGACAGGTCCAGGTTGTCCCACCTGGTGAGTAATCTTTCAATAATAAGCATGGAGAAAAACACACTTCTCTTTTGAAGCTATGTCTTATGGGGAAGAAAAGTGGCTGTTTTCAGTGTCAGGGAGCAGAAGAAAACAGTATTAACAGATTAAGGATATGCAAGAGAGAAGCATGAAAATGAGGATGGGCATGTTTTTTGATATCCAAGTATGATGTAGATACAGCAACAGAGAAGACCTGATGGAAACACAGGACTAAGAAAACAGAAGCTTAGCAGCAGCATTTGGAATCTTGAATAAGTGTAATGTAGGGATGGCAGTGATCTGCCATCTGTCCTGTCATCCAGCCCTGCATACAGAGGCAGGACCAAATACATCAAGAGCATCCCTAATACATTTGCCCAACCGTGAAGGAACTCCCAGCCTCCTCAGTGCCATCTTTTCACTTGAAAGCTTTCCTCTGGGCCCAATCTAAATGTTCACATGGCATTTCCCTTCCATTTTTTAGTTCAGTGAATTTACCTTCCCCTTCTCTGCTGTAGCAAAGGGTTTCACATGGGTCAGAAAAATGCCAAACACACAAGCCAAAATGTATTTGAAATGGTTGAATTCCAATCAGACTTTTTCAAATACGTTGAAATTTCAGACTTTGTCATCATCTAAACCCAGGTAAATTCAAAATATTTTGGGGGTTCAGAGTGAAAGTGGTGTTTTGGGTGAGTCCGTAAGCAAACTCAGCCTCTTAAGGTTGTGTGTCCATCTGTCCACATGTCTGTCAGTCTTCCAATAATTTTTGAATATACATAAACTAGTCTAGTTGGAGGTCTGTAACTAGTGGAGT
>NW_010222751.1:0-2674 GCF_000695765.1 Mesitornis unicolor | reverse complement strand
GGGAATTAGCCACAAACCAGTTGGTCACTCAGGAGCAATTGTTTAAAAATAGAAGAGCCCAGACTCAGCTCTGACTTGTCCTGCTTGCTTCTATTCTCGCTTTTACTGACATAAAGCAGAAATAACTTGGCAGAGGGGAAGAATGCTACATCTAAGAAATCAGAGCCTGCTTATACTGCTTGTGGTTTCTTTAGGCCAAATCCAGCTTTCCTTTCTTTTGGCCAAGATACTTTTACTATAGATTAGAGAGTGGGGGAGGGATTAAGATAGAAAAGGGAAGGGATTATGATACCAGATCTATGTGGCAGGTTTAGTAAGGAAAAGACAAGGCACTGGTGCCCATTTCACTGAGGGGCTATTTTCAGTGCAGCACTTTAGAAAGACAGCTCTTGTGCTTTCTCTGCTTGCTCTACTGCCTGGTTCACGGCCCAGCCCTACAGGGTGATCCCAGCCCTCTGTGAAAGGTTACACTCTTTATTTATTTTTCCCTATCAGCAAAGCGTAAAGAACAAGGCTTGCATTTTTTTTCTTTTTCTCACTAGCTTCCTGCTCTTCCAGCGCTGCATTCTGTGCTGCTGCTGGCAGGACATCATGTTACTGCTACAGGAGACTGACTGCAAGCTTTCCAACATTGCTGTTTATCACTTAATCGTATCGAGCACATTCAGCATTTGTGAGGGGCCCTGAGAAACCACATTTACATTTATTAGTATTAAAGTTTTGGAGCTGAATTCACCTGTTGGCACGTATGAAGTTACACCATTCCCTTTTACTCCGGTGAAGTCTTAAATAGGCTCTGGCTGGGTCAGTGCCAGAAACCCTTGCAGCCAAAATGCTGTGGCCAAGGGAGGAGGGTGGTGTGCTAAGGGTGGGGGCTGGGGAGGGGTAGGGAAGCCAAGTTGGGACAGTATCCTTGTAGCAGAGCACAGTAACAGTTCTTTCCAAGAGCAGCAGCTTATTCCTTGGTACAACGCACTTATAAACTCCCAGCAGCAGCAATGCTTGCAGGGGGAAAACAGCTTCCCACCTCCCACGCTAACCGATGACTGGGATGGCATCTAGCTCTAAAATTCAGCTTGGTTTTTGCTCATCTAATGCTGCACAACCCTGTTTATGCACAAACTGTCCTGTGTTGTTGCTTTCTCTTTAGAGCAAAAGGAGTTTCGAGCAGCTGAGGGGAACGACAGAAGGAATACTGTGAAAATTGCACAATTTGCACTGTTGTTTGTCCCTTTACTCGAGATCCCTGTGAAAACAGTGTCCGCTGATGATCAGGAGAGGAAGAAAATAAATCTTGGTTTCCCTTTCTGCAGGCACCGAAGGAAGCTGGAGTTTGTTTTGTAACATGCTCCCTGCAAAACAAGCCTCTGCGATTACAGAAGGCACTGACCACAGAATCTGTGCAGCTTGGGGTGCTGTGGCAGCAGGGCCATCATTATTCCCTCCCAAATAATTGTCTCCTGTGCTGATTTACAGGGCACAAAATGCTTTGCATACAAAGGGCTGTCTCAGTATTTGTTTTCTGCTTTAAAGCCAGGTTTAGCACCCTGGAATTGTACAGTAGGTGCTGAACCCTCTGGGTAAGTTGTGTGATTACCATGTGCTGGCGAGCTGTTTGTAAATGGGAATTTGGCAGCAAATTGCTCAATAGCCACTGTAACACCCTGTCACAGCTCTGCAGTATGAACTGTAAAGCTGCCACTTTGCCCACCATGAAGGTCTGTTTAACTCTGCTTTGAACTGCATGTGTTTGCATGTGGTCCCTGTGCCCACCCGAGCCTTACCAAACAAGGTGGCTGGAGAGGGGAGGCACCCGTGGTCCTTCTGGCTCACTCCGGCTCGCAGAAAGCAAGTGGGAACAGCTGCAGGGAGGAAAGCTGAACTCCTTTCAAGCAGCTTCATGCAAGCAAATATCTCTTATGCTTGAGTACACTCACAGAGCCCTTGAATTCACCAAATATACTCTTAATAGAAAAAAAAAAGATACAAATTGTAACCTCACTCAGTGTAGCCAGTGTTCTCTAACGACTCCAGATATGTGGTCAATCAACTTCTCAGGGCCTTACTAGTATGGATTTTTTGCCTGCACAAAATGTGTTTTGCAAGGAATCCTCATTAGCTGCACTGCAATGTTCACTAGATTCACTAGACTGCAGGTGCACAAGCTGATTTTATGGCTGCACACAAATGCAGATTTACAGATGTGAGATTACTTAAAGATAGCCTGCAGGTATTTGTACGTCTTGCAAAAAGGCACAAGTGTATATGCAGGGACTCTTTTAAAATGCACATGTGGAAGACTTTTTTTGGAAATGCACTGGTACATGCAGATGGCACTGGGATTATGTGCCAGACTCAGTTCTCAACTATGGAGGAATAAATGCATGGTACTTCCTGTTGAGATCTGCAGATGGGCCTGCAGAAAAAGTCTAAGTGCATGTCCTTTGGAAAATGGCTTGATTCCTGCAAACTGTGTAGATTTAGATGAACTTCTTTTCCTGGAAAAGGGTAGTCTACTCATCCTGGAAATGGGTTGACTGTACACATGACTTTTGCTCCAAGAAGACTGTAGGAGTACTACTTGTCATTTGGAAACCTGGGTCAGAATATATATATATCTCCTCTTATCTCACTTGAAGGGTATGAGAAATAATAATAAAATTTTGCTTTTGCT
>NW_010222750.1:0-2671 GCF_000695765.1 Mesitornis unicolor | reverse complement strand
TGGCCGGCCCAGCCCTAAACCACAACAATATAGTTAGAACTAGGCTGAACCACAAAGTCCTAGGAAATTGGAAGCAAGGCTGGACAGAAGGTCAGGTGGGGCATTAATGAAAGTTATGCCATTGATTTGTTTGCATTCAGGAATTTTCCCAGAAAATTTAGGGAGGAAGAACATTTTCTCAGAATATGTATGTAAAAAGTGAATGACTTTTTTTTTTTTTTAAAGCAAGGGAATATCACAAAATAAAGTTGGTTCATTAACTGTTTGGAATTAGGGCATTTGCTACAGCAGCTGCAGGTAGTGTTGGTAGTTTTTCCTATTTCTATTAATTCATAATTTTCAGCTCTCTAGCAGAGGCAACATCTGAGAGAGTTTACGTTTATCAGAGCTTCCTACTTTGCCTGATATATTAACCTTTGATGTAGTAAACAAAAGGCAAAAGATGAAGAAAACCCCATGCATTTAATATTGTGTGTATTTGTCAGATTCAGAAAGTTTTCTATCTTGTTCTTCTTTATTAGTTCATCTTAGACCCCTGTCAGTACAAAACCATGTCAAACCGGTGACACAGTCCTAGAATAAATTTGGAAAACACTAAACTTTATCATTTGAAAATAATAAAGATTTAGAGGTTGGAAGGATTGCATGGTGGGGTGAGAAGGGAAGGAAATCTCCATTCCAGAAAACTGAAAAAGTCTGAAGCTTGTAAAACTCTTATTCTGCAATAGGTTAAAATTTCTTTTTAAACCTAAGTCCCAATTTTTTTAAATTCAAGTCTATAAGTTTTCTTTCATTATTTTTATATGTTTCATTTCAGAAGTCAGAAATTTTTATTCCAAAAAAACCCCTGTATTTTCTTAGTTCAAAGCAAAAATGTGAGACTTTCAGAACTTGTTCCAAAACCAAAGCATTCTTCAAAACCAAGTCTTTCTGTAATAAGTTTTACTCTTGAGAAATCACCATTCTCTAAGACCGGTGCATGGAAAATTTTCTTACTATCTCCAGTTGGTTGCAATAGTTGCTTCCTAAGAAACTAGTGCACTAATTGACTAAAACTTGTCTCTCTGAAAAAAACACTCATCATGATAAACTGTGTGGTCAAAGTGCAGCAAAAATTCAGTTTTCTTTTTGTTTTTATCTACATAAGGAGTGAGAAGAGCCTCTTACATCTTAAGAAAGCTTTATGCACTTCTTCAACTGTCTTACAGTCCTATGGAAGGGGCAAAAATTAAGGTTTGCTTCAATTTGTCAAGTACATTGATGCCCAAACATTCAAGCAAGAATTATGTTTCACAGCTTTTGCTGTCTCATTTCAAATTTGAAATGTCTCAGTGACCTAACCTGACTTGAAATGACCTGATTTTCTGAAACTCATGCTTTTTAAAATACAACACATCAGAAAAGCAAAATTGCTAGATGCTTGAAAGAAACTTTGTGTGCTACACTGGAAACAGTTGAATTCCTAAAGTATCTGAAGCCTAAACAGAAAAGCTACAGCCAACAAATAAACAGCCAAAGATTATTTAGGTAGCAGTTAGCAATCCTGCTTCCTTTCTTTCTTCAGTCCTCCACAGAACTGTTACTTTCAGTTTCATGAGATTATGAAAGCCTTTTCAGAATTGGTCTTGGAGAACAAAGAGGAAGATAAAATTAAAGCTACATCCCTTAACCTGCTAGATAAATTAAAAATCAATATTTTCAGATATTTTCATTTTTATAATGGATCACAAGAGGACAAAAATAAAATTAAATATCTGGAAATAACTGAAAAGGAAAACCATTTGGCTAGAATCAGTTAGTTTCGTTTCAACATTGAGAAAAAGTGTTTTAAAGTTTTTGTCATGTTTTGCAATAGAATATTTTCCTCACAAGTTTTGGGTCTTCTCATAGGATATGAACCAGTAAGTATTACTGCTGAAATTCAAAGTCTTTTACCCTTGAAATTAATTGGCCTTGAAATGGGTGATGTAGATCAAAACCTACCTGTTCATGTATTAAAGCAGTAGGAACTTTTAACTTCCTCTCTCCTTTTAAAGTACACCTTAAATATCCTATCATCTGTGTTATATTTAAATACAGGTCTTACAAGAAAGAGGTATCTTCATTTCACCACTACATTTAAGACAGCCTGGTAAGCTCCACATTGTATTTCACCAGCTGTACGGTCATGTTAGAGCTTGCACTGTCATCTCAAACCGAGTCCTAGTTCAGTAAGATCTCAGAAGCATGACACTGTTTCTGGAAACAGGTCATAAGCACATGCTGTTTTGCTGATCTTAAAACCCACAAATGGATTCATTGCACAAGAAGTAGTATAAATAGAGGTTTATACTGTCCACCAGGCCAAAGGTTCATAGTTTCACTGAGACACAGCACATACTCTATTTCTAAATGGTCAATATTTCTAAACTAAATACTGACAGTATTAATCTTCGTACATTATTGCTTAGCAAATAATTAAGTGAATGTGTGAGGGATTATCTTTTTTCTCTAAGCTGACTCCTAATTTCTCATCCTCTTCTTTTTTTTGTCTTTATCCACTTTAAATTGGAGAAAGTCATGGAAGAAGAAAATAAAACACTATTAATCTACCAGCGAATTTCCAAGAACACAAGCAAGCTTTTTATACAAGTTAAAGATACCCTGCCTAAAGATACCCTATCTATTTTTA
>NW_010222749.1:0-2638 GCF_000695765.1 Mesitornis unicolor | reverse complement strand
TATGTTATTTTATTTTATTTTATTTTATTTTGGGTTGTTTTACTGTATTTCATTTTGGGTTGTTTTATTTAATTTTGTTTTTATTTAATTTTATTTGCATTTCTTTTATTTGACACAGGAACCTAAAATTGACAGTTATTCAGAGACAGGTTACAAACCAGACCACATTAAAGGGAACTTGGAATTCCAGAACGTTTACTTCAATTATCCATCCAGACCAGATGTTGAGGTACCGTAAATGAAACTTTATACAAATTACACTTAAACACGTGGATCGTTTGTTAGGGAAAAAAAAGTCAGATAAATAAAATTCTGTTGAAAAGATAACATTTCCAAGTTGGTTCTCTAACTTCCATAAAGCTACCTTGCCATCACAGTGATTTTAGCTAGAATTATTTACACTTTAGCTAACCGTGTTACACTTTCTAAATAATTTTCTGTTTAAAGCTGTAGTCCGTGTGGCTATGCGGCAGAACTTAAAGATTTATTGCTATCAGAATCCTGATTTATGCATCCAACCCAAGTGTTTGTGTATAGTAATGATAATGAGATAGTGGGTTTCAAAAGTACCTGCAATGCTGCTCTGTTCAGACTGTATCTCAACCAGTTAAAGAAAGCAGATGCAGCAAGGTCTTGTTATGCATGGAACAGAGATCAGAATCTGTGTTTGTCTGTCTAAACAGAGAAAAAGGTTGCTTTTTAAGGCACTGTGTCACAAATCCTGAGTCTTGATGCAGTGGAGGTGGAAGACATTTGAATGATTTCTGACAATATTTTAATGAAGAGTGTCTTTGCACTACATAACTATTTCCTTCCCTGCCTTGAAGGAAAATCCCATGTCCTTGTAAAGGGATCGTCCTTACTCTTGATTGGCAGAAAATAAAGACACAGACCTTTCTATTTAAGCCATTTTTACTCATAAATGTCAAATAATGTGGCTTTTCCTTCTATCAAGAAAGTGAATGAAGCGAGTGTGCTTGATTTTACTTCATATAGAAATATAAATGAAAAGACAACTGTTGATCTCAGAGGATTATTTCATAAGTTTATACAGGTATGATACAAATAGAGATTTTTCCCCCATGGTTTCAGAGATAATAACTATAGGAAGTTAAGACTACACCAGGCATTTAGTAAGCATTTCATAATTATAGTAGGGGGAAGAAGTGAGGTGGCCAAATACTTCAGGGAAGTTTACTTGTGTCTAAGTTTTATCTACCTGGCTTTCAAGTTAACTCTTCTTTTCAACAGGTTTGAGTGCAGCAAAGTAATTGACAGGCGTGATGAAGACTGCAAGTTACTTGCTATCTAACTAGACTGATTTGTTTGCTGCTCTTACTCTCTTCTCTGTTTGCTTCAAGCTGTTAGAAGCAGCCTAAATTGATTTAGGGATTTTATGGGTTTTATTTTGGTATAGGAGAAAGGTTCTGATCAATAGTTCACTGAAATGAGTGCTAATCCACAGGTTTTAGTTCAACTCCTATTTACTACTTTATTTACTTTAGATTTGTTTGAGTTGTTCTATAGAAGGTCTGTAGACTAAATGATCTATAGCATTATGACCAGAAGATTAAATAAGGCTGCTTCAGAAATTTTCAATTGTTTTTACTTCTCTTGGGCTTCTTGTTTTGCGCTAAAAATATTGCAGCAAAATAAGGCATACTAAAAGCTATGTTTTGTCTATGCCTCTTGTCCCTGAACAGTGAGATATATTTCCCTTGTAAAGCACACAAATAGTGGTACTAAGGCTGAAGAGGCAGCAGTGGTGCTGAGGGTAGAAATTTAGGAAGAAAGAGACAGTGACAAGGACACAGGTTTGCAAGGTGTTGAGAACTACATTGGGAGAGTGTTGGAACGTATCCGTGCATGACTGTACATTTAGAATGGAAAATTGCAATTAGCCCTGATGAAGATTCAGGTATGCATAGTCCATGGTAGCCTAGCCCTTCTAGAAGACTAATTAGCAAAAAAGAAGCTTTTCTCCATTCCAATATGCATTTCCAGCCGCAGAAGTGGTACAAAGTAGTGAAAGCTGTACAGACTCCTGTACACCTTTTGTCTGTGTAAAGAAGAAACAAAACCACTTTCTTCCCTTTTTGTCTATTGTTGTCTTTTCTTACTGCTCAGGTGAGCAGGTTAAGCAGAAAGCTGGGCAAAATTAAATATACATGGCACGGACATGCCATCTGTCTGTTCTCCATCCCCACCACACAGCCCAATACAGGTTATATACTTGAAAATAAAAAGAAGTAGCTCCTTGGTGCCATGTCACTGCTCTATTTACCCTTTGTGAGCATCCCAAGGCAGGCAAAACTTAGTGTCATCCGTGGTTGTGAAAAGCTGTATTTTATGCTGAGTAGTTAGGTTATATATTGTGCAATGAAATGTCACAGTTGTAATTGTAAAATGCCATTGGACCAGTTGTGATGTAAACACAAAGAAACTTAATCTCAAGTCATTAGTTATCCAAACCATATGTTTATAATTTTGTTTTGTACCAGATTCTGCTATAAGTAGGAAGGCTATTTTATGGTACTCTTTAGAGTTCCTTCAAATTTACACTGACATTTTTACATACCATTATGGTTTTTGTTACCTTTCTTACACGCACAGATACTGAAGGGCTTGAATCTCAAGG
>NW_010222748.1:0-2652 GCF_000695765.1 Mesitornis unicolor | reverse complement strand
AGCGATTCTGTGATTCTGTGATTCTGTAAAGGGAACCTAACAAAAGTTATGTAATAGTATCAGAAGCAGAGAAACAAATGGTTAAAACAGGATGGTATTTAAAAACTTTAATGTTGGAATTTGAAAGGGCTATATAAACCATTGTCCAGTTTAAAATGTAAATTCTTTATAGTTATTGTTTGATAACACACAAAATATTATCTTACTGAGTCAGATGTTATTGCTCCTTAATGATGAGCATGCATTATTTAATGGCACCTTTTTGTAATCATATGAGGCCGTGAGTTCGACATGGCATCTTTGGTCTGTTTACATTAGAGGTTGCCAACAGATCAGCAACACAACAGTTATTTTGTGGCTCTGTTTGAATTGTCTGAAAATTCAAGCAAAATATCATGGAACACTATCAGCTCATCCACTGAGATTCCAAAATCCTTGCAATGGTGGTACACTTGGGTTAATACATAACTTTCCCATATCTGTCACAGAATTTGAAGAGTGTAATGCCATATTGAGCACAAGCACAGAAGTACCTGATTGAGCATTATACAAGGAGAACCATTGACACATTTATATAAAATGAAGGTTTTTTTCTAATGCAATGAGATGCCCCTCAGACAACCAGCAATTCAAACCTCATTGTTCTTTTTAAGTGTTGTGAAGATTTTTTTAAGCACATTTTAAATCAATTGCCACACTTTTCACATGAACTTCACTAAATTCTTTTCCTCCTTGTCAGTCTGTCTCATTCCTCACAAATAGCCTGAACTTTAGAAAGCACTTTGTACCTGCTGACAGAGTGTGTCTTGTAAATAAAACCTTCTAAAATCATATTATAATAGTCAGCATCTGTAAATTAAGGTAGTTCTGTTGGGCCCAATGAAGTTTCACTGGTTTATAGCTGCTAAGGTTCTGACCCTGTATGGTTTTTTTTAATGATTACTGAGCTGGCAGAGACAAAGATCTCATTCTACTTTTCAACAGTTTATTTGAATCTCTTGTCTTCTTGTCATTTTAGAGTGTACTTGACACATGAGCCACAGATAAACCCAGCAGCTCAAAATTCAGTGAAAATTGGTGAATGTTTCCTATTTCATAATGATAATATCAAACAATGAATTGGTACAATCACTAACAATTTTCTCTCAACTTGCATCATTTTGTTGAATTAATATGTTCTCTACGCTTAGAAATAGTCAGTGACAAATGTCCTAGTAAAAAAAAGATTTCCAAAGAAAAGTTAATAGGCCAACAGGTATCATTGAAAAAACAGACATACAAGCCTTTGTGAAGTAGAAAGTATGTTTAGAAAACTAAACAGATTTAATTGACTGGAATGTGGAGTTTTTTCCTACCCATTTTCTCATTCTTCATTTTTCTTCTATTTCTTCTTTAATGATAAATCCAAATGAAAAGAAGCTTCCTGTTTCTACCTGTCTTCCGCTTACCTACAATGGCTACTGTCTAGTTAGCCTTTCAGCTGAATACTAGTATTTTCTACTATTTTAAAGGCTTCAAGTAAACAAGAAAAGATGAAAAACAAAAAAAAACATGTAAAAACCAGTCTAGGGTCAATTATATGACAGAACTGAGGTGGCTGAGCACTCTGTAGTCTGCATGCAAATAGACCAATGTATTTTTTCAGTTTGCCCTAGGTAGTGAAAGTCTTCTTGACCTTGCAGGAGATTTTCCCAGGAACTAAACCTAATCTGACAACAAATAAAAATGAAATAGTGTATGAAATGGAAAATTATATAGCAAAATTTATGTTCATTACTATACTGAAAATAGATTTCTTCTCATTAACAGATGTGATTTTTTTTCTGTGTTCATAGTTTAATTTACTCTTACGTTAGGACTACAGCTATTATGTCAGGGTACATAGAAGTAGGGACAGCTTTGAAAAGCAGTTTTGTATAGAAACACAGTAACATATAAACTTCAAGAATAATTAGCATATTATGCTATTACCTTTTCATTTTTGGGATAAGAAAACTTTCTACTTAAGAAGACAAACTTCTCTAATCTCAAAAGACTAATAAATCATTGTTTAAAGTACACTGAGGAGTCTCAATCTGGCATCTGAAAAGACGAAAAATTGCTTTGATTTTTTATCCCTTTTGATATTTTATTTCTGCTGGTATTTTTCACATGAATTAAACAAACTCCTACTTCTCAGTGAAATGACAATAACAAAACGACCAGCCATTTTTCAAAAGTAACACTGTTTCTATTGCACCTATCATCCATAAGTGTATTGAGAATAGCAGGCAGGCAAAGCATTAAACTAGCTTAAAGATCTATTAAGAAGATGTCAAAGAGAATACAGGGGAGATAGGCCCTCTGAAGCTATACATTAATAAATTCCTGAAAAGAAATGAAAGTAGGAAAGAAAAAAAATCTTTATTACAAATTCACTTTAACAAAGGAGGAAATAGAGATATTGGAATTTAGTAAGTACTAATAAATTGCTGTGGGTGTAATTTGCCCATCAGAATAAGAACTCTGAAAGCCTCACCAGTCCCCTGACACAGATGTCTGGGTAAGAAATAAGGAATAGAGTTCTATAATGCTGAAATACAGTTCATCTTTGGGAAAGGGCAGTTCAAAGACAGTTCAATTCTGTGTATGGGCCTGGCCTGGCACAGCGTG
>NW_010222747.1:0-2659 GCF_000695765.1 Mesitornis unicolor | reverse complement strand
GGTCCCTTCCAACTCCTACCATTCTGTGATATTCCAGACTAAATGTTCAAACACCTGGAGCACCACACACTGCACTTCATTTTCTTAAATGAGTGAGAAACTGTTCATGCTCCACCTACAATCAATTTCCACATTATTATCAAAAACAAAACAAAACAAATTCCCCCACACAACAAAAACTGCAAGAAACACAAAAAAACCAACCCCCAATAAAAATGCTCAGCAGCTGATTTCAGAGTTTGAAGGTATCTATTTGCTGCTGAATTTGAACACTCTACCTCAACATAATACCAAAAAGCAGTAAAATTTACTCACAAGGAAGTAACTAGATTTATATAAATTAAGAGAGTAATAATATTGAGAACTTCTAATTTCTTGGAAAAATTAAAAAATAAGATGACTGGAAAAAGGTCTGTTCTATTACATGCTGCAGGGAAATACTACGACTATCAACTATTAAAACAATTTCAAGTATAGAACTCTTCCTCACTAGGCTAAATTGGTACTTCTATGTTTATATATTTTAAATGGGATCAAAGCCTTTTAACTTTCTGCAGCTACAGAAAATTACAGTGTTATATTTTTACCGCAGTCACATATTGCCCCTGTTAAGGCTTTGACATGCTTTTCCAGCAAGCTGGTGTAAGAAAAGCAGCATTTATTTGAAGCTGACTGGAATCCTATTGAAAATTATTTCACAGCTTGAAAGCAATTTAAAAAAAAACAACAAACACAGGCAGAATCCATTGCTTAATATAGTTTTATATATGTAATGTATGCTTCTGCATTATGCATATGAAACTGGATAATAACTCAATTGTCAAACTGTTCTGATAATTCTCATTTCTGTTCCCAGAAATGAGAAAGGCCATTAAGGGCCATTTCACCAACTTCTGTTACAGCCAGCAGGAGACTCAAGATAGAGACTCTGTAGGCACTGAACAAGCAAGGGGCCTAGTTCCTATAGCATGCTGAGGGCTGCCAGCTTCTGTGCTGGTCTGAAACAAAGAACTCAGCCCTCTAATCCTATCCACAAACCCTTCCCCCTCCAATCTTCTTCCCAACCCTACTGTAGCTTTCTGGGTGCAGAAAGCAGAGTACATGCATTGCTTTATTCTCAAAACAGGAGAAGTCCCATTTTTACCTCACAACCAAATTCCCAGTTCTAGAATTCCCTAATTAATTATGTCTTTGTTTCTCTGTATACCCCACTCTGAAACCTTTAAACCTTTGTACTGGGTCTCATTGGAATGAAGTTAATTTTCTTCACAGCAGCTGGTGCTGCATATGATGCTGTTTTAGATCACCTGGTGGGACGTGGTGGCGGTTGTCCTTGCTTCACTTCTTTTCCATTCCTCCTTTCTTTCCTTCCTTCCTTCACTTATTAAACCACCTTTATGTCAACCCATGAGTTTTTCCTCACTTTTGCCCCTTCTGTTCTCTCCACTATTCTACTGGGGTGCAGTGAGTGACCAGGTGGAGGTTCAACTGCTGGCTAGGATTTGGAAGTCCACATCACTACTGAACACTCACGGTACAGCCAGAATGGAAGTTGTTACTTCACTGACATGCACCAGACAGGTTGTTTTACAGACCACAGAGAACTCAACTATTGCATGGATCTGTTCTAATAGATCAAATAAGTCCATTTTTGTAACTGGTACAAAATGTGTTTGAAATACTTTGCACAGATCATTTAAGTCTTTGCTATTTGTGAGCATTCAAAGAAAAGACTAACTGGGCTTTATCACCTCATAGTTCAGAGGTGCCTGGAGCAACCCTTCTGTCTGCAACATGCTATTAAGACCAAATAGAAGTTCAATCCTTACAAATTTCATTTTTCGCATGATACATCACATGTAGTCTTGTCCTGAATGTAACCACTTCATAAATCTATACAGACACACGTAAACTTTAAAATAAACTAAAAAATAAAAAGATAAATTAAAGAAAGGATTGGTCCATTTGTAAAATTTACAAACCTGTGCAAAAATCTTTACGAGCCTTACATTGTGTGTAGGCCTAATCTGTAGGTATTCTCTCCACCACTGTTTAGCATATACAAGAAATAAACGTTCCTTTTCTGCTGTTTTCTGACGTTCCAAAGCAAACTGCAGGTAAGAAAAACATAACCAATAACATACATATAAATTCCAAACAGGAAAAAAACCCCCCAATCACTAAGTACATTAACACCAAATTCTGGCATAGGTAAAATAAAGCTTAACATTTAAAGTGTGCCAAGCAAATGCTGAAGAATAGTATTTTTAAATGAAAAACCAATGAACAAAATCCTCAAATTACGTTTTTATCCAACTTGACTGAAGTAGTGTTCATCTTAAGTGATGCACTTCTGTATAGAAGGATTGCTCAGCTTCTGATGTGCAGAAGAGTATCTGCAAGCACCTTCAGGTCAACACTTACTGGCTTTCCAGGCAGAATAGCTGACTTGAAATTATTGTTTCAAATGGAGAAAAGAGCAAGAAAACATATACTACCCAAGAAAAATTAGGTATTTTACGTTTTTCTTACTTTTCTTCTTAAAGTTTTGATATAAGCAATTAGAAAAACTACTAAAGTAATATAATAATATTTTTATTATATACTACTACTATAACTAATCATACAGTACATCAAATATATAATACATATTATAGAT
>NW_010222746.1:0-2575 GCF_000695765.1 Mesitornis unicolor | reverse complement strand
CCCCCCACCCTTAATCTCTGAGGCAGGCTGTGGTACAGCCAGTGCCGAGCTCTGGGCGTGTGAATCGTCCTGACAGACTTCTCTGCCTGCTCTGGCCTTAACCACAGTCGTTGCCTTTCCTAAAGACAAAAATCCGGCTGGTTTTGACAGGGCTCCTCATGCAGCCTGCTGAGTCCAGAGGCTGATCACTTAGGCCCTAATCCTGCAAGTATTTGCCCGTGTGCCTTAGGTCTGTTACTGGAATAGTCCAGCTGACTTTGGTGGGTGACACTTACTGGCAGTGCTAAGCATTGCGTAAGGCATGGCAGGACCATAGCTCTGCTCCTTCTCAGTTTCCCATCCATGAAATGAGTTTAATATCCTGCTATGGTCCTTTTCTCTGGAAAGGTTTGGGTTTGGGGTCACTATCTGTTCCACCAAACACATGTACTTGATTTTCTTGTTGTAACCAAGGAGCTCTAAAACTTTGAAGGAGAAGACTCCTCATGATCCCTGTTTTGACAACCCCTCAATCCAACTGGTGAAAAACTTTGCCCATTCCAAAACAAGAAATAGCACGGATTACACAGAAAAATACCTTTCCAGTTCTACAGCTCAGCCTTCCCATGTCAAGTGTCAGCCAAGAGCAAGCATTTCCAGTTCAGCTGCTCAGCCACTCATGTAAGGAAGGGACTGTAAAAGAATAGCCAGACCTTATCACTTGTCAGGAAACTCTTTAGGGACTTGATTTTTCTTTATGAAATGTAATAACTGTCAGGGGTAGAGAATATCTCTCTCTTTCCAACTGGCAGCCAAGGGTAGCTGCAAAGGGCAAGCAGTGTGGATACTCATAAATGTGTGATTGCAGGCATTTCTACTGAAGGAGAGAGGAATATTGATGCAGTATTTGTCATTTTTATTGGCTTAATATTCCTCTTTCCTAGCTCCATATCCAAACTGCTGCATCCTTCTTCACATACAGTAGTTGTCCGTCGGAGATACTCTGTTGAGTGTGCGAGATGATAGCTTCTCAGTTACAAGTCTCGGGAGCGAGGTGGTGACTCGCAGCCCTGTGAGTGCTGATGGAGAGGCCTTGGGATGGACAAGGTTGAAGGGAATGCATCAGTGCTTCATCAGCACTGTGAAAAATAAGTAAGGCAAAGAGCGTCCTTGAAAGGAAACTGTTCTCAGTATCTGCTTCACCTTTCCCTGGGTATGAAGCAACACTGAAACTGGGGAAGAAATGGCTCCATCCCAGACTAAGACCGGATCAATCAGCTGTTGCCTGGACTGGAGCGGCCAGAGTGAGAGGACGGAGAGGAGACTCCATGGGAAAGGGATCTCTCTCTCTTTGTAAAGCCCACACTCAAGAAGTCAAGAGATGGATTCCTTCTTCTCCATAGCATTTCTGTTCCTGTTGGGGCTGTTTCCACCATTAAGCCTAATTACTTAGCTTTTTATGTGCTGTCCATTTCTTGTCATCATTTTAAAAACTTCAGTTGCCATAACAACATAATGCAAGCAGTGAAACATAGCAGCTATTTTCTGTAGTCAAGGTCTGTGCACTGTCAAGGATGTGAGCCATTTAAGCAAATCTTCACCGTCCCCCTTCCTCCGTCCTCTTTCTCGCGCTCTCTTTCTCTCCCTAAACAAGCTCATAACAAGAAGGAGAAGCCATGAGGAATAATTAGACACAATAGCAGAGCAAATCCCAATCGTACTCATGCAGTCCAGTCTAATGAACTTCTAGCACTGATTTTGGAAGGGTTGCTGTTCCTTTTCAGTCCCTTTTTTGGTGTCACAGATAGATTAGCTGCAGCAGGACCCTGACAATCCATGCTAGAGTCAGGAGACCCCGGTGCTTGTATTCAGAGAAATAAAAGAAAGCCAAAAGCTTTACGGACTTTGCTCCTTTTCTCTTCATTCGTTCCTCGGTTTCAAATGCTTATTGAGAATATATGCCCATTGTACCGTATTAGTAAATAGAACAGAGCGTATTCTGTGGATTCATGGAATGTAATCGTGAAAAGTCGTAGCATCTCTTATTAAATCATTGCTGGAAAGCTGGGAGGAACTGCCACGTTTTTGTGTGGCTGGTGAGACTTGCAACGAAGCATAGTATAACTGCTGGGCTTCTACTGCACACGTATATAGAAAGCAGTCTGAAAATAAACCTGGCAGTCTGGTTCGGTGCTATTCTAAGCAGTGTGGATGCAAGATCTATCCACAATGTCTTAGTCGCTCCTTGACCTCCATGAAGGCTTTCCTGGCATAGCAACGAGTGAGTTTTGAAGCCTGGGATTTGGCTTAAGCAGTGTCTGTCTGTCTGGCGGAGGACTCGCGGGTGGGCTCTGCCTTTGCGGAGCTGGTCGGCCGCGGGCAGAGCCTTCTGGTGGCTTCCGTGTCGATCGTTGCCCATTCACTGTTTCCACTGCTGTGCTTGCGTTTCAGCACCTTGTCCAAGCAGAGGAAGAACGTCATCAGCTGCGTCACCGTGCATGACTCCCCCTCCTGCGACTCCTCCAGCAACAACAGCCCTTACGCCGTGCAGCATCGCGCAGGGCAGAATAACGGGAACGGCTACGACACCAAAGGG
>NW_010222745.1:0-2641 GCF_000695765.1 Mesitornis unicolor | reverse complement strand
ATTATTATTATTTATCTCTGATCTAAACTCTGAGGTCTAGATCATTCTTGATGTAACGAATTTTACTTCAGTCTTTCTCATGTTCTAAAAAAATATTTTAAGTCTTAAAGTTAGTTTTATTCATGTGGTGACATATATCTTTATTCATTTGGGAGTCCAAATGAAGGTCTTTTGCACTTGTTTAGAAACTAAACTTTGTAAATCACTAAAAAAGTAATATACTATAATATTTTATCATAAACTTTTGTGATACAGGAGGTAGTGTTTTCATTTCAAATTTATTTTTCCTGTTAAGTAGAAGACACTTTTTTTTTGAAAAAGATTATGTTTTGCCCAATGTTTGTGAGGAATAACCTCTCTTACAATAATCTGAAGGAATGATCAGAAAGGCCATTGCATATCAATTAATTCCTATTGACTTCAGTGATGTGGAATGTGACCATACACCTTCTATGATTTATGTGGTGCTGTAAGCTAAAATATCTTTTACAGAATGACGATCAGTGCAGTTTTCTGACAGCTAATTATGTGACTTTCACAATTTGGAAGTACTAAACAAGATTTCTATCATAAACAACAGCATAAATCTAGAATAATTCAAGTTTTATTGTAATACATTACATGGAAGTTTAGGTCATCTGCTGCGGTTCTTTTGCATCTTTCCGTCTCTCCACACTAGTGGAATTATACCAGCTAGATCTAAGGCTACCATAAAATGCTGTTTCTGCTATCAGAAATGCCCAGTTCTACCAATAAAATCCTCGGAAATAAAGAAGGTAATTGAGTTTGTAACTTTGTCAAACCATCTGAGTTCAGGAGGTTCCGTGATATATAAAAATGATTAAACAGATTATTTTGGATATTTTTTTTTTCATTAAGGAGCACAGATTCATAAAATGTGCCAGTGACAGAGCTTTTGGTTCTACTTGCTTCAATCCACTGTGAAATCATGTGGACAATGAGTATTACTTTAGGTTTTTCACAACAGAAATCAGCATTTTTCAAGTTTGTTTTAACTTTAGTTTAAAACTGATCTCTTGCCATGACCACATAAAGCTTTTAGAGTGTGGTGTTCATACAAGCTCAGTAACCAGTGGTGATGCACCATGGTGTTTACCAGATCAGCCAATCAGGCGTTTTGTCAACTTACAGGCTAAATGAAGTCAGACACTGCAACTACAAGGCAATTTCCTTTTCTGAATTGGGATCAATATTTACTAGCTTTCTACAACGTTGCCTATGCCTGCTTGATCAGCATCTGCTTCTGAAGACCATTGATTGTCCAGAAGGCCTTTTCAAAGGCAGATAATGCTCTTTTCAAATACACTTTGTATTGATCAGCAAAAAGAAAGTTTTTGATGGTGCAGAGTGCAAAAGCCATTTATAAAGATTAAGGACAGTGATATGTCACTGTGGGTCACAGTGAAGTTGAATTAATATGGGCTAATGCATGTTCTACTTTTGAAGACTATAGACAAAAGTATTTGAGGATTTAAGTGATAGTATGCCTCCACTTGCAAAATACCTGCTATACTATCTCCAGGGAATTAAACCTTTCTCTTTTAAAAATGAATTGCTTGTACTTACTCTCCAGTCTCTTCCCACATGACTGTTTATATTCTGTGTCCTATGACAAATTAATATATTAACTTGATGTACCATGGGATTTGGTAAAATAAAAAAAAAATTAAAAAAAAATAAAGGTGTTTAGGTGTTTTAAACTATTATGGAATAAAGAGAGAAGAATGCAGACAGAATTTTTATTGCAAAATGAATAGGCTAGTGTTACAGAAAACTACCTTGGACTTTCACAGAAAAAAAACCAAGATTAATCCCGAACCAAATTTCAGATACTTTCATAAGCTTTACATTTGATTCTTCTCCCTGTTTTTTCATCTTTGAGGAACACGGTGCAACAGAATTTGTTCTAGAAATGTAAGCACATGTTGTGAAAGCCAATGTATCAGCCTGAAAGATGACATGATATTCAAAGAGGTTTTGGGTTCAACACAGGAAATGAAGCTAGGAAGAATTAAGAGGGCCTCTTCAGGTATGTTATAGACCAGATATGCTTCAAAAATAAACAGAATGGAAAGAGCATCTATGATCTGCCATTGTCTACATGTCTCCAACAATAATAACTGCAGCATATCTATGAAATAAGCATTTGGTTTCCTAGCTGGAGTTCTCTGCAAATGCCAAGGTTGATCACTGGAATATGGCACGTACCTCCCATTAAAGTAAACAGCAGGGGCATATATATTCAAGGAAAATTCTACTTTGACTCTTTTAGCAACTTCAGTATTTTACATACAGGAAATATCTCCCGAGCCTCTTGTCAAAACTGTTTCTATGCCTATGAATCTTTCTTTGCCAGAAAAGGTGATATCCACAAAGAGCTGTAACTTTCTAATGTCTTAACTAAAAGAAACTGATAATGATCAAACAGCTCATTTGCCAGATCACTAAAGCTCACACATAATTTCTGTGAGGCTTTCTGCATATTGTGGGGTTCTTGGCTCCTTTAACAGTCACTTTCTTTCCGCCTTTGGTCATGATGCTTTAAAATAGTCTTTTGTCCAGCAGACAAAGCTTCCTTTTTTCCTTTTCCTGAAGCCTTTGACACAGTCTCCCACAGCAT
>NW_010222744.1:0-2596 GCF_000695765.1 Mesitornis unicolor | reverse complement strand
CTTGGTGAAGCCATGTTGACTGCCCCTAACATGCATATGTACATGTGTATGTACATGCATATATAAAAATACTGTACACACTGTCATGACGATAACGTTATTAGTATTCTGTCCATCCACATAACATGCCTATAGCCAAACAGCATTTTGACACCTTCAGCTACTGAAATACATCAGTGCAGAAATATATAATTTCACTTAAATAAGGTGATAATCAAGTTTCTTGTCATGCATAGGGAATGGGCAGTGAGCTACTTCAGACAGCAGGCGTGCCTGCTCCTTCCATGGAGAATAGGCTATGTGAGTTTTACGTGACCTAATGGTAGAGCACTTCAGGGGTCACATAAAGGGGCAGCGTTAACAAGAAGACAATTTCAAGTTATTAGCTCTCTAAATCAGGCATGAAAACTGCTGTAAAGAAGTCATGGGAAAAATTACAAGGAAAACTTTTAGCTTACCAGGCTTCATTTTCTGTTCACCAGAAAACACTATGTTTTGCAGGAGCAAAACTAAAGCTGTGAGTACCATAACCTTGTTTGGTTTATTCATTTGTATAAAAACCCAAAATAATTATTTCACCCTATCACTGTTTTATTATTATTATTTTTAATTTGCCACTTGTCTTTGCACTTCAAGTATAAGGACAGCTTTAAAGAGTTGAAGAGTTATGAGCAAACTTGGTTGCATGCAGTATATCTGGTTGCTGCAGAAAATCCCTGTTTGTTAACACTTACCATGAAGCATATGCCATGCTTTTTTTTTCTACTCTGGCATTTGGAATAAATAGTATGTTTATTAAATAGTATAACATTTAGAGATGTGGATGAGTTCTTGTCTGCCAATGCTGAAAGCCAAAAAGGCTTTCGTCTGCTTCATATGTGACTTGAATTGGTAGTACTGTTTCAGAATCCAGTCCTAGATTACTGGTATCACGAAGAGATGAGATATTATTATAATTATTGCACCTGTAAATATGTCTCAATTCTCTATAGAAACTTCAGCATCATCCTATTGATTTTAAGTTAGAATCTGTTTTTGCTCACAAAGCTGATTTATTTAGAGCTTTCTATTCTATCATGAGTAGGAAATGACTGCTCAGTAAGGAAATCTAGAAGAGATTCTGATTTTTTTTCATATGTTTAGAAAATAGGAAGGCAAGAAATCTAATCAAGACAAAAAAATTAGGTGGGGTTTTCTCCATTTCCATGTACAGTATATACTGCCTGATGAATCAGGGAGTTGAAGCAGAACAGTTTTTGCGGTTTTCACAGACCATTGAACTGAAATTTCTTCTTTTGTGCTTCCTTCTACTTTGTTTCAGAGAGCAGTTCAAACAGGAAGTTACAATTTTAAATTCTTAATGTGGTTTGAACTGTGTAATGTGAATCAGGAGAAACCAGCCAAAAAGGATTGTGTAAATTGGAAGGTCTGCAGGAATAAGGTTCTCAGTTAGAACATGGCATTTCCTTCTATCCTGTAGGCTTTTCTCCCTTACTTGTATGTTTGGTGAAGGAAAAGCAGAGGTTGATGCTTTCACTTAGCAGAATACTGGACATCATAATCTATAGGAGAGAGATTCAAAGGAGATGAGGTTTTTTCAGTTTTGTATTGATCATTGGCTTTTAATCACATCAAATTAACATACCTGCCTGTGTTACAATTTCCTTGAATATCAGAATATGTGACTTTTAAGGCAATTTTCCTTCTCTGATTTGAAAATCTAACAAAAAAAATCTTGCTGAAATTGCTAACTTAATGATAGTAGAATTTGAGGTTAAAAAAGGTTTCTGAAATACTAACTATATTCTTAAGTGTCTGCAGAAAGTGAAAGCAGCAACACACTTTCTCTTTTGAAAGACATGTTAAAGAATTAAGTAACATGAGCAGAGTGATCTCACGCTAGAACTATAGAGTCAGGTCTACGCTAGATGGCACTTGAGACTCCATTTATTCAGAATATGTTGAACTGCAGTAGCTGAAGTTCGGGTTCTTAACAATTTTTGTGTCTCATTGACGTGAGTCATTAGTAACTCTAAAATGAGATTTAATAATTCTCACAGAAGTAGTAACATAGCAGGGAATAAATATTTCATATTGTAACTCATATTAAAAACATTTTGGCATCCTACGTATGCCTCTGGAATAGCTCTGTGACATCCTTATGGAAGTCCTTTGGTGTATTCTAGAAAAACTATTGCTTAAATAGCTTTCATAATTGCCCTCAGGCAATTTTCACACACTTTCTAGTTTGCTCTCATATCACCTCTTGCTAGCTGGAGGCGATTTAAACACATGGTCCTGGAGTGTGTGCACACAGCTCAGCTGGGGCAGTGATAATGGCTATCAGAAAGAAAGCTTGGCTTGCACTTAATGTCATCTTGGAAGTACACCTTTAAACCAGAAAGGTTGCATTGTTGGCACCTGAAAATGTCTGAATTTATAATGCTCTCTCATTTTTCTCTTTCATTCAGAAGGCACAGATGCTTTCTTTCCAGTATTTCCATTGCAGTATTTTCTGTTGTAAAGTGTAGCAACTGCTTATGCTGGAGTGAAAGCAATTCAGTCGCAATAACGCCATGCAGTGCTACAGGCCTGG
>NW_010222743.1:0-2553 GCF_000695765.1 Mesitornis unicolor | reverse complement strand
AGTTCTGTTTAGCTCAAACCAGGACACCATCATGAACCCGATTGCCCTCTGCCTCAAAGTGTTGAGGGAGCCATGACTTTGTGAAACAGCTTGCTGCTTGTGCTCAGTATCTTCCAGGATCGGCCTGAAAACGTGTTGTCAACAACTGCTTTCGGTGTGCTGCCAAGAAATGGTCGTTAAGGTGGAGATGATGAAACCCTAATTAAGAGCAAAGTATACGATAGGGCTGTCGTCGCTATTTTCAAACAGAAGTGCTAAATCCAGGAAAGTTACAGTTAAATGGAAAAAAAAATCAAATACTTCAAGCGGTGGAAATATGTGGAAAGGGGATCCAAGCTCACTTCTGTTGCCAGCTGCTCTGACTTCATACGTAGTTAAAGCTCAGAAAAATATGGTACAAAAATATCTTTCACTTTTTTTTTTAACCTTGCTCCTTAGAGTTCATTACATCACGGAGGTCTGGGGTTTTTTTGTTTGTTTGTTTTTTCCTCCTTCTACCTGTGTGTTTTGGGATAGATTTAATCTGATGAGCATCTTCATGGATTTGCTGATAAATTCTTGTGGAGACATCTCTCAAAATGGCCCCCAAGTGAGGGCAGTAGTGGCTTCATTTTCACTGAGAAATGAGATTTATTTTCTTTTTGGCAGTTCTTTCTAAAGGAAGGATTTTTTTGTGCGTGTAACTTATTGGATGTCCTTGTACAGTTCAACTTCTGAACTACAGAAAATAATAGGGGAAGGATGAAGAGACGACTATTAATAAAGCAAACTGGGGATGCATTCTGTTCTGGACACTGACTTCAGTGCACAGCCAGATGCTCCCAATTCCCCTCCCTCTCTCCCTCTTCCATTTCTCTTGAGTACTGCCTCCCTTTTCCCTCTTTAAGGCTTCACCCAAATCTACTCACCTTCTCTTGCAACTAACTCTGCTCTCCTTGGTACTTTTCTCCTGTTGCCAGGGCTTCTTAGGATAGCATATGTTTGACTCCCCCTTTACCCTTTCTTGCTCCCCATTATCTCTTTTGAGACGTTGGCATCTTAAGCTGTTGTGGTATATGAGGATGGTCAGAGTGAAGAAGGTGTTTTTTCTCTTGTGGATTTTTTTGTTTAACTAGAACACGTTTGCTGTTACAAGCTATGGTGGTTAGCAGTGGCTCCCAGATGCCCTGGATTCTGCTGTTGATCTGTTGTTTTAGTTATTTTTCTCCAAAGTCCGAGGTCTAAAATATATATTGAAACAGGAACTGATAACATGTAGAATAAGAAAATGGTTGCAGTTGGACTAGGTGATCATCATAGGTCCCTTCCAACTCCAACTATTCTGTTACATTATATTGAACTTGATGACATGTCCTTGTCTGGATGTAAGGCTTTGCAAATGTTGCCACAAATAGTATTCTCTGCATAATGTTTTATTTTTATTCTTTAAGTTGTCTTGTGGCCTATGTCCTGACTCTACATCCTAACACTCCTTTCATGTCTGAAATAGGGTGTACCTTCATCTAGTTGAAGGGTAATTGGTGCATGTCTGTATTTGCTCAAGTGACCGTTCAGTCAGATCTGTGAAGTGACCCGGCTCGCCTGTGGCTGTGTAACTTTTGGAGCAGATCAAGTGCAGTAGCTGCGGTGTGCAGCTGAGCAGGTGAAGAGCTTTCAGGTGCAGAGCATCCTTAGATTTACGAAGGCTGATCATGCAACTACACCTTTAGAAAGCAACTTTTACATGGGATGTAATTTTAAACACTTTTTAAATCGACATGGCTACCAAGAGAAACAGCCCTGTGCTCTTCCTGGCTGCTGTTCCCATTCTTGTTGACCTTTTCCTTTCCTGGCACAGGTCCCCTCTAGCTGCACAGTGCAGACTGGAATTGAGGGGTGCCATGAGTGGCTGTACTGGCAGTTGGCTGCAGGAAGCTTCCTCTCCTTCCATAGGAGCTTACATTGTTTCAGCATTCACTCAACCTCTTCTGAAAGAGATGTGCCATTGATAAGTTTGCTGTTTAAATGGCTTCAGTGCGGTTTTGTGCCGTGTTCCTGTGCTTATTCAGGGTCTTGTGGTGTCTGTTCTGTTGTCACCACGGGCATTTCTGTACCCATGCAGTGAACTGCTCTGATTTGGTAAATAGCTTGCCAAAAAAGGCTGGCTTTGGATGGCTTGCTGTGCAGGACAGACACTCTTGTACTGGTGGTGTGCAGTTAAAATCAAGGTGGATAGCTAAGGAAAGAGATTGGGGAGAGCTTAAGTCTGTGTGGCCACTGGAGGAGGGGGAAGCTCATCAAGTCACGGCTTTGTAGCTGGATCAGGGAGCTGATCTATCTTTGTCCTTTGTCACCCTTCTCCCTCTCACATCCTGTTCCCTCTGCCTCAACACAAACCAAACAAAATAATCCCTCAAATGCTTTACACACCCAAATCCTGCACTGTTTGTCAGTTGGATCAATTCATTGATTCATTTCAGCACAAACATCTGTGATGGTAGTGTATGGCTAAGGGAGTCTTGCTCAGGAAACTGGCTGCTACTGCCTGGACAAGTTCACCCTCTCTTGGGTGGA
>NW_010222742.1:0-2589 GCF_000695765.1 Mesitornis unicolor | reverse complement strand
GCCTCTCAGCCAGTTCCTTGGAAGAGCATTTGCAAGGTGAGGTCACCATGGCCTAGGGCACAGCATCTGGGGCTGTTTGGAGAAACAGAGCAAGGAAACAAACCACAGGCTACAGCAGGGATGAAAAACAACCCCAAAATCATCAGGTGGGATGAGCAGAAGAGGGCCAGGGTTGCAGACCTCAGTGGGTGAAAACCAACTCCCACGGAGGCAGCGTCTTCTCCAGAACACCTAAGGTAGGTTTGCTGAGGTAGCCTGGGAACAGGACAGGGAAGAACAGTCTAAGAAGAAAGGGATTTCTGACTCGTTATTCAAAAGCTGTGTTCCACAGATGGTTTTCTCATCGACTGATGGTCTGTACATCCCCTCTGACTTACTTGTGCCACAGGTCCTCAGGAATGAAGAGCTGTTGGTCCCTGGCCATCACCTCCTGCTCAACCAGCTGGTGTACTGGTCACAGCACACCGTCCAGTGGGGCTGACCACACGCTCTGGTAGCTCCTCCTGCCATTTATTCCCTTCTCTGACTTGTATGGATGGGTTTTATTATTAATTTTGTTTACAGAGCCCTTAAAAAGCATCCATAGTTTATCTCACCTGCAGTCTCTGCGAGGCCTGGGACTCCTGTACCCTGTCTGCCTTCTCCCAATTGCACTCTCGATGCCAAGCACTTTTTACTTCACTCAAAGCCACACTCAGCCCTCAGCCCTGCCTGGAGCCAGGCTCTGCTCGAGCACCAGGCTCTGCTGCCAGCTCACACCCCAGCAGAAGGGGAGGTAACTGCAGGAAATGCTCCTTACCGGGGCATTTGATGGTGCTCTGGATGCGCCACATCTGGATCAGCACATTTTGTGTTGTCAGCGGCTTTTCTAGAGCTACATGTCCAAGGCTGGACACCTTTTAACCTGGAAATACCTCGATGCCGTTGTCATTGCAGTGGGCTTTCCACTCTGATGGGGAACTTTTGGTCCCATTTACCCTTCAAACAGAGGGGGGTTAAACTTCAAGTTTCTACACCCTGGTCACCACTGCAGCGTTGGTGAGCAACCAGCAGCATCTGCTCCCCATCCTCGTGTCCCTTGGCCCTGCAGGGGACTGCTGGGGCTGCAGGGTGAGCCTGTGCCCTGCCCCAGGTATTCGCCGTCAGCACATCAAGCACAGCACAACTCAAAAAAGGCAAAAAACAAACCAAAGAAAACCTCTCATATTTTAGCTCATGGTCAAACATTGTGAATGCTGGACGTATACCGTGCCTCTCCGGAAATTCTGGTTACTATTAAATTATTAGCTACTAATTATTAAATTAGTTGAGGCTAGATGCCTGTCTTTTAGATAGCTGAGTCAGTAAGATGAGGAATCCTACCTCTGAGGTGTTATTTGGTATTTAGCTGTCCACAGGATATATATTATCTATTTGGCCTCTAGCACAGCCTGTGGCAGGAAGTTCCAAAAGTAATTATGTACAATGGCAAAAAAAAGGTCCTTTTGTGTTAAAACTGCTGCCTGATTTCACTGTAGCCTGACAAACAGCGAACACACGTGTTTTCAGTCCCATTTGTCACTTGATCATCACTATTGGAGGCATTCAAGAGGGTTAAGTAACCTGTACAGATTCAAATATTGCTACTTTGGACTCGGTGATGAAACAAATACATCAGTGTGGATGTCACTGATAAACTGTGGGAAGTGAAGTCTCATGCTGCTGATGCTGGGGAGCACCTGAGATAAAAGGGATCTTGACAGGCAGTGATGGCCTTTTTCTATGGATTTCACCCCAGAAAGGGAAGAGGGAGCCATACAGAGACAGGACTATTTTACAATATTTCTTTCTGTAGCCCTACACACAATTAAGTGTAAAGGGAGAAATCCTGAAGCCGTTTGCCTTAAACTTCTTTCAGTGACTCTGCAATGCTGTTGAAACCTAAATCAAACATTAACCACAACTGCTTTTTAAATGTCAGTACTACATTTTCACCTGGCAATAAACAACATTTAAATGTTATTTAAATAAATAACATTTCCCAGCCAGGGTAACTTGTAAAGATGTTCCCTTTCCTCCAAGGATCACCCACCGGCTACCCTGTCTGCGGGCTGATGAGGTGCCCAGGACAAAACTGGGAGCAGTCAGGAGTTACGGGGCAGCTCTGGGTCAGTGGTGTGTGGGGATGTGGCATTATCTGATCTCAGTGAAATCCTCTCGGTTTCATCCAGAGCC
This sequence comes from Mesitornis unicolor, assembly GCF_000695765.1. Taxonomy (NCBI): domain Eukaryota; kingdom Metazoa; phylum Chordata; class Aves; order Mesitornithiformes; family Mesitornithidae; genus Mesitornis; species Mesitornis unicolor. Next base: position 375 of record NW_010222742.1, on the reverse strand, counting down.
GTTGCAGAGCAGCACGGCTCTGCTGAGGGCATCCCAGCCCAGCAGGAACCCTGCACCAGGGGGCAGCACACGCACACGAACAGACCCAGACTCTCACAGAATTAAAATTAAGAGACATGCTATTCCTCACCACTCGGTATTGAAGTTACCTTTTCCTGCAGAAGTTCCCATTATTAATAGGCAAAGATTTGACATTCAGGCTGCTCTGTTTGCCCCCAGAAGGGTTTAACTGCAAGACTTCCTTTGTGTGCAACCCCCAGCTGAGAAATGCTGCTGTCCAAGCCCCTGGAGAGGCAATTTTCCTCTTAAACCTCTCTCACTACACACACACACCCCTATACACACACCCACCTATACACCCCCCCCCCCCCCACC
>NW_010222741.1:0-2631 GCF_000695765.1 Mesitornis unicolor | reverse complement strand
TTTTTTTTTTTTTGCCACTCCTCCTGGTGTTTTGGGGACCTTTGATGCCCTGGGCCTCTCATTTTCAACATGACATGTTGTCAAAGTCTGAAAATAAGGCAAATTACCCGAGAAGCTGGGGAGGTCCCTGCAGGTCAGAACTAGAGGTGGGTGTACAGCGTATGCATCCAGGCAACATCCCTTTGATTTCTACAATACCAGCCCAGCCTGAAGGGGCAGTGGCTGTTTTCAGAGTAATCCAGTTTTTATTAATCTTGAGAGCTTTTTCAGAGACACAGGAGTTAACCTGACTTAGAACAATTACACTGTACAATTACATTGTATTGCTCCCAGTCACATAAATCACTTTAGGGTGAAGAAGTTCATAACAATTCTAGACATGCCTAATACTTCCACTGAAAGTCTATGGACAAAGCCCGGGACTAGAAACAAAATGAAATTTTTACATAAAATTATTTGTACCACTATAGTGCTTGAGAGCCTCTGCTAAAATGAGACCTTATCTTCTATCAGGTGCTGTGCAGAATCAGCCAGAGGCCATTCCTGTCTGGAGCATTTCCCACCTTAACAGGGAGGAGGAGGACAGGGAAGCATTTGCTCCCTCTCTTCACACAGGAGTGGAGCCAGAGAAGGTTTGGAGCCAGCCAAGGCCGCATGGCAGCAGAAAGTAGGGGTTTTGCAACACTGCGTAAACCAGGTAATTTGCTGAGCCTTATTTTTATTGTTGATATTATTAAATACATTACCAGAGCCTCCTCAAGCAGTGTAAACCAAGATAATTTCCTCAAGCTACACTCCAAGAGGCTTATTACACCCCTCACCAGACTTATTGAATTAAGTGGAGTATGTGTATTATCTTTGCTTATGGTTTTTAAGGCTCATGAATGTTATTGTAATTGTTTTCATAACACAGACCAATAAGTACAGTTAAAATAGGCCCTGCCTGCCTCAGGGGACAGGCATTAAGAGTAGCTGGGTAATAGCTTTTTCAAGAGATCTCTCTGCCCACAAAGGGAACTCACTTTAAACTCTCACCTTCTCAGAAAAAATTGTTATTTGCAACTCAGTCTTTGAATTGGTTTTGAAATAGAAGATGGGAAGAGCTTTCACTTGGAATTAAGGAATCAAGTTAACCAGGCAGAGTTTTATTTTTAAAGTTCTAAATCTTAAAGGACTTTAAATAAATCCACATTTAAGAGCACCTCCACCTCCCGCCCTCCCAGTCAGTGTTGGCAGGTTTCATGTGTCACTTGGATGCAGTCAAAGCTCTGCTAGATACTTCACGGAGATCATGTAGGTAAAGTTTGTGCCCACTTCACTGGTGGACAATGTGAAACACAAAAGATACTGAAGGCCAATAAAATAAAGGAACAAATTCCTCACTTCTTGTTAGGCTGAAGAACTCTTTGAGTCTGTTATTTGCTCCAAGAAGAAATACGCCTTGCTATTTATGCAGCAAACTAGCATATTTCCAAAGACACAAATAAAAATATCAAGGTGAAACATTGAGGAGTTTATTAGCTTAGTTATTAAGAGCTCTTTACACTTAACAACCTAAAGCATACACAGAGCAATTTGTAATCAGCTCTTTTAAAGCTCTGAATAATCCATTCCTTAAGCAAGCCTTCCTGCTTCCTTGAAAACATCTTTCATGTGTTCAAACCTTCACTGAGGAAAATTAAATTCATTAAAGCAACTTCTTAGCTATGCTTGTCTCTCTCCCCCTCATTCCATCATATCTCCCAAGTCAATTAATTTGTAATCGGAGCTACAGAGCCTCCTGCCAGAGCAGAGCACAGCTCTGCCAGAACATCGCATGCAGACAAGATCCAGCTGGGTAAGAGACCAGCACAACCCAGGGATGTGACCACCAGCAGAGCTGTTAGTAGGGGCCCGAGACTCTTGTTCCCCCTTTCCTGGTTACCCCATCTCCTCTGACAAGAGATCTCCCTCCACAGGCATCTCCTCTCCTGACCAGACTGCATTCCCCCATTGCTCTGTATCTCTGACACACCATCTCCCATCTTCTCCTATTTCCTTCAGCTCTGCCAATCCCTGCAGTACTTGAGTATCTTCTATCCCTTCACTAGTCAGTTTTGCCTTTCTTCCTCCTTTTCCCTTTTCCTTGTTGGCTTTTTCTCTTTTCAACATAATTACCTTGAAAAAGCATTTGTGAGATGTGCTTTGCTTATTCAAGCCTTGCACGAACATTGCCCGGTTTAGGTAATATGTCCTCATAATCATCTTGCTGGCTGACTGCAATACATCATCTTAAACCAAAGTAGCAATATGCAGTGCACCTAAAGATATCTCATAGAGAGTAAATGAACCTACAGTTTCTTGCAATGACCATGCAAGTGAGACACCTTCTGGCAAGGGTAACATGGAACAGACAGAGATAGCTTACAAATAACACACTTTTTTAAAGTAATCCATGAAAACACTCCTAAAACAGAGATGAGTAGGAACAGAGAAGCAAAATTCATGTTCAGACATAAATCTTGAAAGTCTGTGCCACTTTTACAGACTTACCTTACATCTGAGAATCATAGCATAGACACTTTGGCTTCTTTCCTTGTCTGTCTGTTCAAATGAGACTTGAAGACGATGAGGGTTGGAAGCGAGTTCCAG
>NW_010222740.1:0-2620 GCF_000695765.1 Mesitornis unicolor | reverse complement strand
ATGAATATATTGAACAATACTGGCCCCAGTTTTGTACTAGTACAAACAGAAATACGTTAAATTCAGGCAGAGCTGCAGAAATGAGAGGATTGGAACAGTTTGCAATTGCAAGGGATCTCTGGAGCCCACATGGTCCAGTCTCTCAGAACAGATCCAATAAGATTCATTGAGATCTGTGGCACCTATTTATTGTGCTAGATTTAAACCTGCACATGTGCTCTGAAGGTTAATAGGAATCCCATTTATGAACACTGTTAAGTTTAAATGTTTTCTGTAATTAAGGCTAATCTATTCTGGGTAACAAAGTTGCATCAAAAACAGTCTCTGTGGGGTCTGTCACTTGTTCCAAGATTTTACACATAAATATAAGATGAGGAAGATTATTCCATCTTATCTTCATTACACAGAGGCAGAGAATTAAGCATATATTACAAATAATAGTTACTCAAGGGGGAATAAAATGAATTCTGATGGGTTTTGATCTAAAAAACTACTAAGGAGCAATGAAAATAAGCAAATTACAGATAAGAAAATATCTTGTTTACATTGGCTATGCTTCTTTCTCTGGGATCAATTGGAGATGTAATTCAAATTTCATAAAGGTTTGTACTGCAGAGTAGTTGTCATAAGTATTAGTCTTCCTGAGAAAAAATCGAGTTCTGTGATAACAGGTTTAACAAAAGACAAGGCAAGAACCTCGGTTAGGGTTCTTTCAATGGCTTTTATATTTTTCTGTCATCTCAGTCTAAAATAAAAACAGAGGAAGAGACAATATGGAGAATTTTTTAGGCTTTGTTTTGGGCTTGTGCCATTAAAAACACTGTGTCACTTAATTGGAGGGGAATAGACTGAGATCCCTAGCCTTTTCATTACTTTTATTAAGTTATGGTTAGTGTAAAATGAACCTTGAGCAGAGGAGATTCATACTAGAGTTTTCCATGTGTGCGTGAGCCAACATTGGTGTGAAGCCAACTGCAGTGGCTCCTCTGCTTCCTGAGATAGTTTCAGGATCTGCAGTGCCTGATTCTCTGATGGTATAGATTCCTTAAATTTCCTCTCCCATCTCCAGTATCTGTGCTACTGCAGCTTCAGTGTATGCTGGAGTTGGATGTTGTAATATCCTGAAAATTGATAACAAATGTTGAGTTTAGCGGAGATTGGAGATTCAGTGTCATAGATTTTAATTATTTCTCCCCTACTTGATGCTCACAGAGCATGTTTAACGATGCAACCCAGATGAGGTCCGTGGTGGGAAGTCCACTTTCATTATTTATAGGAACCAGGCTATATTTTATGCATTGAGTGGTCACTACAAATAGAAAAAGACATCCTCTTACAGAGCCAGCCCCAGAGGCCTTGCTTAATGGTTGTTCTGCGTGGAATTGCTTTTTCTTTTGTATATGCATAATAGAATTAGTTTTGGGGATTGCAGTGTTAATAAAAACAGAATGATGGTATATCAGAGTCTTGGTGTAAGGACAGCTTTGTTTCAGTCACCTTCTTTGCTTTCCTTTGTAGTGAATGTAACAGTAACCGGGACTCAGTGTTGTCATACACGAGTGTACGGAGTAATAGCTCTTACTTGGGCAGCGATGAGATGGGATCAGGTGAGTGTGTGCATAGGTTACATGCATAGTCCTCATACCAGACCCCTTCATAGAGCTGCTAAGTCTTTGCTGATGGTAAGCACTTGCATGTCTAAATTGCAAATGTGGTTTCTTCAAAACTAATGACAAGAACATAAAAGTAGAGAATTGTTCTTTTTCTAATAAACCACAGTAAATTTGGAATATGGAAGAGGTATTAGGCAGGGATAAGCTTCTTTACTAATTGGACATTTGTGTTACAGGAAAAATCGTAAGTATTTTGATCTATGGATTAGAGATAAAGCAGCAATCATTTTTCACCCATTCCACTGTTACGGTTTGCTTGTAATCACAGATTACATTGGTAAGACAATTAAAAGCTTTTCATCTTTCCTTTATTAGGAGATGAACTTCCCAATGACATGAGGATTCCATTAGACAAACAAGACAAACTTCATGGCTGTCTGGAACATCTATTTAACCAGGTATGTAAAGCATTATTATGACACAGAGTTGCTCCTTATTGATGTCAATACAAGGAATTGGAAGTATCAAATTGTATAGTGAAATTCGATTTTGAGGGCAAGCAAACTATCAAGATTTTGGGGTACAGTGTAAGCAAGTATATTATAGGACAGTTTGAGGAATCAATTTTGTCAACGTATAAGTTGCCTTGTGTGATTTAAGCAAGGTTAATGTGCCTTATCTCAGGCATTAGACTAAGAAGAAGAAAGCTTTCATGAAAAAAAGGAAAAGATGGACAAAATTCTAATACCTTGTGTGATGTAAATGGGTCACATTTACAGATCTCAGGAGAGTCCTTACAAACTTAGCCAACAGATGTCTTTGTAGGTGTATAGCACCAGAGAATTTTTTTCTTTTACCTCATTAGCATGTAGATCATCATTATGCAAAGTGCTGTATTTGGTATGAGGCTCTTGAGGCCACTTCACGGTTAAGAAAGTCTTAATGCTGTTTATCAATGAGAAATCATTCCAAGACGCAAATTGTGTAATGGCTTTTGCATTTTCCCA
>NW_010222739.1:0-2621 GCF_000695765.1 Mesitornis unicolor | reverse complement strand
GTCTCACTCAGGCTGTTAATGACCAGAAATAGAGAGATGGCTGCTAATGGCAGCCTGCTGAAATGAAAGGCCATGTGCCTGAAATGAAATGCCTGAATTAGCATTTTTTGTTCCATAGTGAAAATAAAGACCTGGTTGACCTGTAGAAGGGGCTAAGCTTGATGCCTGCACTAGCTTCTTGCTAAAAGCCAGTCTTCCTCTACCCTCTTGTTTAACCAGGAGACAGGACAAAGTGTTCACAAAAAGTATCCTCCTTTTTAAGCATTTCATTCTCTTCTGCAAAGCTCCCACAACAGCAGTGAGGTTCAGAGCAAAGGAAGCATCTTGATAATGATATTCAATCTCACATTCATCCAATGCATCAGCTGGAGACACACTCAGTTTGGGCTTGAAACTTTTTTCATGTTCCTCCCATATGTTTGCAACATCAGAAGACTCCGGCTCCTGCTCAGTCTTTTGAAATTCCCCAAACTGTTTACTGAGATGTCCCTAAATTGGAAATCACTAGCGCATTGCACATGTCTGTTCAAGGCTACATGTTCATTCCCATCTGCCTTGCTGCCTTTGCTCAGGATTCAAAGTCCTCTGCTCCCTCTGATGTGGCTGCGCCTGCTCCTTCCTTTGCTCTCAGTATAGAAACTAAGGAAAAGTTGTGCTGAAGACCAGCTGAATGTGCTTCTACAATCAGAGACATGCTGAACTGATCCAAAAAATGCAGAATAAAAGAAAAAATGGTCAGTGTGAGCTATCCCATGATAGCTAAATGTTCTCAGTGCTTGGAATCGTGCTCATTTTTTCACAATAAGAAAAAAGGATTTAAATGACTCATGATGTTTCACTGGCTGTCATATGGGAAGGGTGAAAGAAGGACGGTGGGTTATGAAGAAGTGACAAAACAGAAGGCTTATTGAATTCTTTCACCAGCAAGTGAGCTGGGTTCAACAAAGCAGTGCAGGAGATGTCAAGCATAGGAAAGCATGAGAAAACTGGTGAAACCACTGCAAATGCACTTAATGTTAAGTGACTCCTTCGTCTAACACCTGTCAAACTTTGCTTCATGATGGTCTTTTAATGTCCCCCAACACTAAATTATGTAGGCTTATTCTTTTTGTTGTTAAATCCTCTAGCAATTCCTCATTCCTATTTGAAGTTTTCTTCCTACATGGAAAATACTCATTTTCAGGAACAGCCTCAGTACATTCTCAAAGCTGAATATTTTCTTGGTTGCTTTCCTGAGTGGTGCACTCCAGTGCCATAAATGAGGCTGTATTTTATATATAGTCCAAAATAACCTCAGGATAATACATCTACTACAACAGGTCTATATGGATACACACAGCTAAATCCACCTAGCTGTATTTTTAATGAATTCAAGCTCCTAAATGAAGAGCATGGATAATGAGTATGGTGCTAAATCAGGATCCATAGTGAATTGCCCACCCTGCACTCCAGAGCCAGGGTGGCTCCATCCACCAACTTGATGAATCGGGGTCCCTTCTTGCTCTGAGTGTCTCTAGAAGCCAAGAGGAGAAAGTCTAACAGCGTTCACTTCCTTGGGTACGTGGGTCCTCTGGAGACTTTGGTCTCAGTGCAGCGCGATGTGTACATAGGTGACCCCTGAGATGAAGCCATTCCTACCACCATCATCACCTGTACTAACCTGGAAGCAATTTTCTTCTGGCCATTGCTGCTGCCCGATGGCTTTCATATTCCACAAAAGCAAAACCCCGGTTTTTGGTTTTATCAGCTGCACTAGGGTAGACGATGACATCCACGACTCCATCTGTGACTTTCTTCATCTCTGCTAAGATTTCTTCTCTCTTCTTCGTTTTGGGTATCCCTCCCACAAACAGGCGGCAGTTGTCCACGCTGGCACAGACTCCAAGGAGACGCCCATTTCTGTATATAAATAACATTGCTGGTTTGTCGGGATCAGTTCTCAAAGAGAGGAAAAAATTAAAATAAAGCCCCTCTCTCTTCCCAGAACACAAGGTGAAACACAAGGCCTCCTGCTCCTGTGGCATGTGTTGCTTGGGACATTCAGGTGGACTCGCTCAATGCAAGAGCTAAGATGAAGGGTTGCTGGATTTGACATTTAAGTAAGGCAGCACAGTTGAAATGAAGGATTTGAGATCAGGGAGAAAACAAAGTCAAATTTTGCTTTTGCTTCCTGGGATTCTCCCTTTTGCTACTGCAAAAATGGCTGCTACCAGGCAACTGCACCTACCACCCATAGTCACGGCACCACCAGTATAAGCCAGGATTCCTTGTGTTAGCTTCCCAGTCACCACTGGGGAGAGAAAATCCCTTTTCTTGGAGAGACACGATTTGGGGGTTACTGATGCCAACTGTTGCTCACACTCCCTAAGCAAAAATTTCCTTAAATGTACTTTGCTCACCTCTTCATGATCCAAAGACCTCTTGCAGGTCTTGAGAAGTTAAAAACTTCTTTAGAGGAGTCTTTGGAATAAAGGAAGTAAGCAGAAGAGGTGGATGAAGTCTGATCTTTAAGACCCTCCAGTCTTTGATACAAATCGTGTTTCTAAGCCCATGTGCCTTGTGACCTGCTCATCTTGAGGGTTGCTAGTAAGCAATTCACAACTCATCTTCTCTCTCTCTCT
>NW_010222738.1:0-2604 GCF_000695765.1 Mesitornis unicolor | reverse complement strand
GGAAGTGGAGAGGGAGGTGCCGATCTCTTCTTCCTGGTATCCTGTGACAGGACATGTGGGAATGGCTCAGACCTGCATCAGGGGAGGGTTAGAGTGGGCATCAGGAAGCATTCCTTTACTGAGCAGGTGGTCAGACACTGAAACGGGCTTCCTGGAGAGGTGGTCGATGACCTAAGCCTGTCAGAGTTTGAGGCATTTGGACAATGCCCTTTATAACATACTTTAACTTTTGGTCAGCCTTGAATTGGTCAGCTAGTTGGACTGGATGATTTGTTTATACCCTTTCCAATTGAAAATGTTATATTCTCTGTTCTGTTCTACATTCTTTAAACTGTTCTACTCTGAGTGCTTGCCTAACTGCTGTGAGTTAAGATTTCATTTTGCAGTCTTGCATTTCAGCTGCCCCAAGGCCAATCAGAGCTGTGCCACGGTGGTTACATGGTGCTAGTGATGGTTATAGTGACTGAATCTGTCAAAGCTCATGTTAAAATTGTTCCTCAGTTTTCATCAATGCTTGTTTAGGATGGGACAAGTCTTAAATAAATAAATAGAAGGATGCTTTAACTTTAAACAGAGTTGGTTCCGAGCAAAAATGCAACAAAAGAGATTTCAAAGAGATTATCAAAGAATCATTCAATTACAACGTGTCATTCGAGTCTGGCTGAATCACAGAAATGATGCAGCAACCATAATCCAGCGAAATGTACGAAGATTCCTTGCCTGCAGACGGAGGAGAAAATTTGCAGTTGGAATAATTAGATTTCAGGTAAATGTTTCTTGTAAGAAAACTGCTGGTTTGTTTCGGTTTTTTAATTTTATTTTTATTTTTTCATTTTTCTTTCATGGGTTTTTGGGGAGAGGAAAGATGTTTACTTTGAATTTATCAGTAAAATTTGCAAGCTAAGTCAGCTTCAGTTGTGGACATCGAAGCAGACAGATCATGAAGTAATAGTAAGCAAATACTGATTGAGAGAACTCATGTGGGAGTGTGTGTGGAGTGTATATGCATGTCTGTTTTGATATTTTGTCTTGAAAATGAAGTACTTGGAAGATTAAACACTGAATGGTAGTTACTTAAAATTAATAACCAAGGTAATTTTGTCAGATGTGCAGAATTTATTTGGAATGGTAATGGAAGCTTCTATTCTGTTGTCTCTTGTTCACAACTTCTTTTCTGTTTGTGAAATTTGTTTCCTGTAGGCAATGTGGAGAGGATATTCTTGGAGAAAGAGTAATGACACAGCAAAAACTAGAGCTGTAAGACGTCGTTTAGAAAAGGCTAATAAAAAGAGCAGAGAAGAAAACAAATTGTGCAACAGAACTGCAGTGGCTATTGAATACCTTCTAAAATACAAACATCTCTCTTATATTCTTGCAGCATTAAAGCATCTTGGTCAGTATTTTGTTTTATTATTACTGATAGATTTCCAGGATGATAGAAACAGGAACTTTTCGGCTAAGAAGAGTTCATTATTATATTAGATTTTCTGTATGGTGGTAAAATTTGAGGGTGTTGGAGAGTGTAAAGGTTTTTTTCCCAGACTAAAATTAGATTATTGATGTAAGAACAATATTAAAATGGTTATGTAGAGAAAGGAAATCCTATGTGATTGCTCTGATTTCCTGGCAGTCCCAGTAATACTATGCCTTATATAAGTCAATTATATTTACTATCAGTATATGTTTTCTGTGGATTATTTTGCCTGCTTAATTTTTAGTTTGGAATATTAAAACTATTGCTTCAGAAATACTTGTTTAAATCAATAATTGTGGGTTTTACTTCTTTGCACTCCTACTTAAAAATAAGAGAAAACCCTGGTTTGCAGTTAAATTGCTTGAGTTTCAGAGTTTTGTTTGTTTTGGTTTTTTTTCTTTAATTCTCATAGAGGTGGCTACCAGGCTGTCCCCACTCTGCTGTGAAAATATGGCCCAGAGCAGAGCAATCTTCACTATTTTCGTTTTGATCCAAAGTTGCAACCGGAGCGTTCCATGCATGGATGTGATCAGTCATTCAATCCAGGTTCTACTTAATGTTTCAAAGGTAACTTTGATACTTTATTTTGCAGGTTTATAAGCGGTAGACTACTTTATTGTAGTTTTTGTTTAGCCACAAAATTCCTGAATAAATTTGAAACAACAATGTTAAGAATTTTGAATGACAAAACAGTTTCTAAATTTTAACTATATTATTTTGAAGCCAATTATCTACTTTGGAATAATTCTGATCTAATTTTCACTTTGGCAAAAGATAATTATTTCATGGGATTAAAGTTATAATTTTACTTTTAACTGATTACATTGCAAGGTATCCCAAATATTGCATGAAAATGTGTAGAAAAATGCATAAAATTGTGAAGAAATGCAAACCTGCAGGTAGGATAAGCTATGAAGTGGGTTTTTTTTAAGGTAGAAGTGAGTATGTTTCAGAAGATAAGCTACTTTTCCAAATTCATCTCATAGAATACATTGTATTTACAATTGCTGATTTCTTACAGAACTGATTATTTCCAAAAATACTTAAAACTGCTTCAGTACCGCAGTTATTGGCTGTGGTGAGCTGAAAACAAGAAATTGACTCAGCAGATGAATGCCAAGTGAGGTTTT
>NW_010222737.1:0-2609 GCF_000695765.1 Mesitornis unicolor | reverse complement strand
CCTGCAGGCAGCTTTCCAGCCACTCCTCTCCTTGCAAAACTTCTGTGTAAGCTGCAGTGGAGGAGCAGTGCAGTGACCTGCTGGACTGCTGAAATCGTTCTCACTTGCTGGTTAACTCAGTTGGCAGGGCAAGTATTTTTATAAAACAAAACCTGAATTATTTCGCTTAAATGCCCCAGAGTTTACATGGGGAAAGAGCTGGGTGTAAGATACAGAAAAAACAGAAGAATGCTTGTGCAGATAAATAAGATACTTAACGTTGTGGCTTTTTAGTAGCCTGGGATCTGTTGTGAATTCTCTCTGACCCTTCTGACGTTAGGTATTTTTGTATGCCTGTACTTTTAGGCACTACTTTCTCTGAGTTTCTGATGTAAAACCTCCTCGAACTGGCTGTAGTCTGTACCCCCTTGCTCCCAGAGTGTTGCCCAAATTCGTGTATAATTCCAAGGGGAAGATACCCGCCCTGCTTAGCTTGGCTCTTTGTGGGCTCCACAGCTTTGGGACGAGGAGAACATAAGCCCTTCTCTATAATTCCTGTAGTGCTTACCTTGCTGGGGATGTTCTTAGCTGTGCTGTCTTCCTCTTGCTGTATTATTTTTAAAGTGCATGTGAAGACTAAAATAATCCCTCCTCATGCAGTTGAATTCAGACTGACTTCGCTTGTGCACGATGTTCATTTTTCTGGCCACTGTAAATGCTTCAAATGTTGTCTTGTTCTACCTGACCGTGCGGATATTTCTTTTAGTTTTTACGTCCTTTTAATTCTCAAGCTGTGGAAAGGTACAGGGTGTGTCTGTATTTGCTTGTCTTTGGTTTTGCTGGGTTAGGTTTGTTTTCTCTGACGGGTAGGACTGTGTGATGCTCTGCTACCCCTAGCAGCTGCCGTTGCTTTGTCTCTACCTGCAGTTTTCTGGTTGGACCTGCCAAGCGATCTAGAAAGTCTTTTCTCCTGGTTCCTGGATTTCATGCTAGACTGCAAATACTCTTACATGACTAAACATGGTCAAAACTTGCCACAAGAGAATCTGGCTACGGTTGCAAATGACGCTGAGCTAAAAGGGCAATAATGAGGTATATAGCCCCTCATTTCTCATGGAACAGGGGAGCTTGTTGGGTTTCACGTTAGCGCTTGCGGCACCAAAAATAAACAGAAAGCAGGGCACATGAAGGGCTCAAACACCAACCATTCACTTCACTACACACTCCCTGCAGGGATGAATGAAACCAGACCATCCTTGTTTCTGTATACGAGTTTCTCGATGTGTTTATCTAAACGAGGACACACTGGTGTCTTCTTTTTTTTGCCAATTTACACAACACTCGATGTGTTGAAAAAGCAATTGAGTTGATGTAGGTGTTCAAGGGGACGAAATGGTAAGATAGAAGGCAGCGTTTCTACATTTATCTCAGTAGCCTCTTAGGTATTAGTTTTTAAAAAGTGAAAAATAAAGACGTAAAATACAATGCGTAACTTTAATAATTAACAGCAGTTAATAGTACATAGCAGTTAATGTAACTTTTCTCCGCCATCAAAATATAGGTTGTTTTCCTGTTAATTATATACATCTCTAAAAGCAGTTAACAAGACCGTGGTCTGATTTAAGTGAATTAGAGCATTTAATTCAGGCCCCTGCTGTGCGACCTCCTGTGAGAGGGCCGTGTTTAGTGTCTGAAACTCCCGTAGGTTGCCAGCCGGGCAGCGAGCCCCGTGACCGCTCGATGAGTGTCGAGCATGGGCTGGCTGGGTCAGCGGTCGTCGGGCATCCTGGGAGGCAAGGCCGAGGGGCCGCGCGTCTGCTGAGCACGCAGATTTCCGATCCCTTGCTGATTTCGAATCATGCTACGTGTTGATTCCTTGCCAGGTTTGCAGATATTCCTGGGTCTTTCTCTCTGTTTTTTCTGGAGCTGGTTAGTGTGCGTCCTCTGGACTGCGAGGAAGGACAGTGTTAAATGCCCAACACCTTTTTAGCAGTTGCAGAAGAGGATTGCATCTGCTTATTGCATCTGCTTATTGCATGTGTTTTCCGGTGGGATTAAAAGGATGCCGTGAGAAGTGGCTGTATTTTGGATTAGGATGAAATTGTAGTTCAAAATAACACTGACCATAACTTGCAAAGCAGTTTGAGGTAGATTACTGGGTTTGGCATTTAAAGGTAAGTCAGTGGACTTCTTAGAAATCCGTGATAATCTCCAGTTTATCATGCACTGCGCAACTTCATTTATCTGTAAACTTTGGTCTTTTGGCATAAAATGGAAGTGTAGTGCTAGCTTCTATTACAATGGAATATAAAAAGAAAATGTAACAGGGGCCAGTATCTACGAATACTTGTCACATACAGTCATTTCCATTCACAGTTTTCTGTTCTCTAAGCTTGATGCTTTATACCTGTGTCATTTTAATCATTTGTGTGAAGAGATATCCTGTAGTTCCCTAAAAGAGGACTCGTCTCCTCATGACTTGATGTTAAATGTCCAGACTGGCCACGCTTCCAAGCTGAGGCCAGATCAGTTTGTCACTGAAAACAATAAATGGCCTCTTATTAGGAAAGGAATTTTCAACTTTAAATTAAACCAATGCTGAATGACCTGTTGGAGAGCAGCGTAGGGGA
>NW_010222736.1:0-2491 GCF_000695765.1 Mesitornis unicolor | reverse complement strand
CTGGCTCATGGTCATCCTGCTGTCCACCATTAAACATTAAATTTCCTAATCCAATTCAATGTTATTTAAGGAGATACAGAAAATTTCTCTCTAAAATTTGTTCACATAGCATGCTTTAAATAAGCACAAAACCTGCTGTAATTACTGTAAGACAACTAAAAATAATGATCTGCCTGTGTGTAGTTAAGTGGGATTAAGTAAGCACTGGACCAGATCAGCACATACTCTGTGTTGTAATTGGAGCAAGACTTTCACAAGACCTGATACCCAGTTAGGGATTCCCTAAGAGGACCACATCTTCTTGAACACTCAATGCCAAAAATGTCCACCTGAAAACATGGCCAGGTATTTAACTGCCTAGATTGTATGGAGATATCTGTCTCTTCAATTTGAATGCTGAGCTATTCTTTGAAAATGGAGATAAATAAACTGTTCAACAGCTCTGATTTAACATTCTACCTGCCTCAAGGATAGAAGCAAGTAGATATAATTCAACTTAAATTTGATTTAAAGCTCTCTGACCTCTGGAATTATTTTCCTGACTTGTACCTTCCCGTGGCCGAGTTTTCATTAGTAATACAACAGAAAACCACAATAGAGAACTCAAATGCCAACATGCACACACCCTCCCCCAAGGAGGTTCCCCTACTTGTTGCACTCTACACTGACAGTGCCCTACCTTGACGCAGGCTACTCCTGGTGTCCACCACACAGATATTCAGCCAGGGCCAGGTGGGGAACTCTTGATGCCACAGAAAAATTTCTGGCAGTACCAAACCCAGTTCTGGAGGTTGATGTTTCTGCTTTGTGGTCTTTTCCATATTGGTGCAAGTTTTTATGGGTTTTTTTTAACACTACTTTACAAGATGATGGCTTCTTAATTTCAGAAGTCTATTGGTAATTCTGACTGATGGTTATCTGCCACTTTCATATGAGCAGTTTTGGACAAATGTGCTCATAAACCTTTTGTGAAGCGCAGGCGCACACCCCACTTACATTGCTGCTCCCACCTGGGCAGGCTATCCAGGCTATTTGCCATGGGTAGGCTGAGCCAGCGCACTGCTTTCTTTTAGGTTTTGTGGATACAAACATTTACAAACAAACCTGAATCAGTTGAGGTGAGTTATACTACAGGGAAGAATGGGGAAAATTATGATTGATGAGTTCAATTTTTTTAAAAAAAGCTACAGATTTTGCTCAGTGACCTTTCTGTGTAGCTCAGTCTGTTTCGAACTGCTAAGTACCACCATACTTACTATCAGGTCTATCACACTACAAAGTTATGATGCCTCCTACATCCATGTGGTATTTCCGTATCCAAGGATCTATTATTGGTTCTGGCAGCTGAATTTGAGCTTTTTTTTTTTTTGTAGAATACTTAGTGACCATTTTGACGTTTGACAGTCTTTTTGTACCACAAGTATGCAAAGCTGAGAATCCAGGAAACTGTCTTCCCTTGCTGCTGTGCTTCACCTCCTCTCACCTTTATTTTATCTACTAAAATAAAGGTATGCCTTGTTCTCAGACTGCTTGCTCCTCACACAAAAGTGCATGAAAAATGATGGGAATGCTAAGTGGCATCTGAGATCATCTTTGAATAAGATTGAGCCTGAAAGCTCTTCAGAAGTTCAGACTTACTCTTATAGGAAAAGAATATGAAATACATCAGCCCCAGCTACTGTGACCACTCATTTATGCTAATGGACTTTGATGGGAACTTCTCTCATCAACAATTTTAATGCCTCTTCAGAATGCTTAAGATTCTTAATAGGCCTAATAGTGTGGGGAACCGAAACATCCAAATGAATTATTCTTTCACAGTAACATTATACTGTCATTCTCTCATTGTTATAACTTTAAAACAGTACTTAGGGTTAGAGTGACCTCAAATGCACATCAGATCCTAAGCCATTTTGAGAACCTTTTAGCTTTCATTATAACTCAGTTTATTCTTCAGGAACTACTTATGCTAAAATCTAATCTGTAAGGAAACAGGAACTGGACTTTAATGTGAATGTGAATAGACACAGCAATGTTGACTAGAATAAAAAGCATTTATGGAGAAAAGACATTCATCCTTTAGAACAGCCAGCATCCTCCTAGGGCGAAGAAGAAACTGTCTCAATAAAATGTTGAGATAGATCCCAATGTAGTGGGCTTATGCCAACTACACCCTGTCCCATGGTTTAGGAGGACAAAAACTACCCCTTTTCAGAATTATTAAAATGCACAAAGGAGCACATAGGTAAAGGCAAAGTCAACAGATCTGAACTGCACTCCTGCAAGGTCATACTGGAGTCTGGCAAGGACTTTCAACTTATTCTAGGTGTCTGAGCAAGAGTCAAGCAACAGCTATACAGGGATAACTACTTCAATTTATCTACAACTGTACCAGGCCAGAGCAAACAAATTGGCAAGATAAAAAATGCACAATTTATCTACCTGGACAAGTATTTCTGCCTTTCTTTGATATTATTATTATTATTATTAT
>NW_010222735.1:0-2596 GCF_000695765.1 Mesitornis unicolor | reverse complement strand
TGGCCAGAACCTACTCCTCCTTCATCCCAGCAAATATACTTCAAAACAGAGATAAAAGCTGGCAGCCCAAAAAGTTAAAAAAAAAACCACCCAAACCCCAAACCGTTCCCCATAATACTGGCAAACAACATTAAAATACCACTGCAAAATATTAATTCTAATGAGTAGATACCCTTGCTTCCTCAAGCTCCTTATCAGCAGTATTCAATAGCAATTGTTTTTCCAGCTGCTCCGATAGTTTGCCAATTACAGCAAGTTGTTTACACAGATTATCATTTTTAAGGGTGAACCTGTCCACTTGACTTTCCACCACTTTCTTCTTATCAAGCAGTTGTATGACATGTTTCCTTAGCTCATAGTTTATCTTCAGGTATTCCATCTACAAGGACAAGGAGGAAGAAAGTATTTTACTTAATCTTCAAGGATTTGCAAGGAGTATTTAATAAGAAGAAGTAATTTATGCTTAACGACAACAAAAAAAACTCCACCAAGACCGAAACAGTATAAATTATTCACAAGTGAAGACTGTGCAAACTACTAGCACCATTCTGAACAGTTTTGAAGGGTTCTGGACAGTGTAGAATCTGATCCTTTATGCTAAAAACTATCTCAAGCTGGACTGCCACTGCAGTTATTCTACCACAGTACTGTGAGAGGAAACATCTCCACAGGCCTGCTCAAGTTTCCAACAGCCTTACTCACTATAGAGTATAGGTTCTGTTAGATATTAGGAATGCCCTTCAACCATCCTCTTTGAGTTGGGCCCGTGTCCTTCACACAAAATTCACAAAGGCCAGCAGAAACAGAGCAGATCAAGTATTAATACTGATTCATCAATTAATCAATATAAGATTAATAATTTTCCTGAAACAATTTTGTCTTTTAAAAAATATTATATGGCCTTTTTGTAAGCAACCAGAAGTTGCTAACTATTTTGGTACTAACAACTTACTGTAACATCTCAGTCTATAGGACTATTACTGCTTCATACAGTTTTTCAATTTTCTGAGTCCTCTGATTTCTAAAATCCCAGCATAATAAAGATACGGATACAGTGCAATGCAGAACCTCCATTGTTTGCACAGGGTGATCCTGTAATGCACAAGAAATCAGTATTGCTGGAATGAGTCCCTCAGTGAAAGATGAATGAAATGAGCCACAGTGTGACAAGGAGAGCGGCAAGCACACCAGTGCCCCACAGCACTATTCAGTGCCTGCCAGTCCGCTCTTGTTACAACATGGGAAGTAGCCCACAGGTCTAACAACAGAATATGAACATTGAATTACACACCGTCAAGAAGTTACCACCAGCAGCAGTTTCTCTCCATGCTCAGATTCAAGAGTTTCAAGTAAATTTAGGGCAGCTGGTTCAAGCAGTTATTTCCCTACCACATTCCACTTCATCTGAACCAAATCTCAGCCACCAATTAACAGCCTGACCATCAGCCTCAAGATGTTTTTAAGCACCAGTGTAAGTGATGGCTTTGTTTAGAACTAAGCTGACTTAACTTTGGGTATCTACAAAGAGGCATTTCCAGAAAGTGATTCTGGTGATTGATTTTAGGCATTCATCCTAAAATTAACCACAGCCTAGGAGTACCTCTGACAATAAAGAAAACCTAGATGTCTCTATTACAGGCATCATCACCACTGACATGTCAAATTAGATGAGATGAATCCAATACTAGTATTCTGTTCTCTCCGAAAGAGACACAACTTTCTTTGGTTTCATGCATTGCCCCAGCCTTTCCAGAAAGGGAAGAAAACGTATCAGAGTAATTTGCAAGCTATTGGTACCTTCAGTACTTTGCTGAGCGTTGAGGACTGAGATTTACAGAGAGGACACACAGTACTTTTTCACTCGCAACAGTACCTTTACTCTACTTGTGAAAGAGAACTTTTTGAAAACATGACGATATTTACATAACCTAAAGTAACTATTATTTATGCTTGCCATAAAGTTGTAAGACCTAGCTACTGCTGTTGACCCATTTCACCACCATCCTCTGAACTACAATAATGCAACCCCCTTGCCACTTGGATGAAGTTTCACATTGGGACCACTCTAAGCTCCACGCAGCACTAAAGATGCTTGCAGCTAGCCTGAAGAAAATTCACAGTAACTTTTTGGACTGATTGAGTCCCCGAAACTATTGAGTTCCAGGTATTTAACCATTCAAGATGCTCCTTTCCTCCTTGTTCTCCACACTGTACACAGCACCTGAAACGCCCACCCCCCCCACGCCCTGCACCTACGCACACCCACGCCGTGCCGACGCCCCCGCCCCACGGACTCACTGAACAGCCGGGCGGGTGGCTAAGGCGAGTCCTGCCGGTCTCTACCCTGAGGCGCCTCCCCGTTCTCATCCTTCGGCGCCCTGGGGAGCGCTGGGCGTTCATGGCAGATGCCGGGGCCAGGTGAGGCACCCGCGGCCGTCGGGACCCGCACACCCCCCCTCACCCTCCTGGCCCAATGGGGAAGCTCCGGCCCACAACGGCCGCCTCCCTCCGCGTCCCCTGGGCGCCTGGTAACGGCCGCGGGGCTTCCGCGCCCTCCCAACCACCCCTCTGTGACGAAAAGAGACTCTACTGCAGA
>NW_010222734.1:0-2629 GCF_000695765.1 Mesitornis unicolor | reverse complement strand
TCCAACTCCTGAGACTCTGTGATTCTGTGATATGCATAACCTGCACTTGAATTTCAAACGCACAACCACAATGTTACTTTTTTCCCCAGGAAATACTAAATAATACTTTATTCTGATACTAATACTTCTTTTCCACTGAATACTAAACTCCTACTCTGATGAGATAAGAGGGCAAAGGAGAGAAATCAGATTGTAGTGTTTGGCTTTTCATTCAAGTCTTGATTTTTTTACTGTAGAAAATAGACATTTACTTAGATAAACAGAAGTCCACACTTATAATGCTATAATTATATAAACACTATAACTACCAGGAGTTCTGGAAAGGATATAAACTCTCAAGTGCCGCACAATACACAAACATTTAAATGTTAGAACGTCTTTCAAAAAGACTTTTAAATGCCTCATAAACCTCCTCCACTACTAGCAATGACTGCACTGAACTGTGAAGTAGCAATTCTGTCATTTTAGCCAAAAAATTGAGTTCAGACCTTGCCATCCAACACCAGTTTGTTATTATTGAGTCCACTAAAGGCTCTTCTAATGTTATTTTTTGCTGTGTGGCTTTAGTCCCCTTCTCACTGTTGGTATCATCGTGGCATACACAACCACGCTGTGCTGTAATTCCTTAAAAGTTCGACAGAAATTTAAAAAATAACAAAGATTTGAGCTATCATCTGGTTCAACAGCATTAGGTTTGCTTTCTTTCATGTGCAGCAGCACCTCAACGGGATCAGATCTAAGCAATATTTGAATTAACGCTGTATTTAAAACTCCCTAGAAAAGCATGGAGAAGCAGGTGTGGACAGCGGCTCTGCTTTTACCAGAAAATCTCATTTCACAACTAAAGTTGTATCTTTCCAGGGATAACAGAGTCCAAAATAAAAACCCACTGCTTTGCATAAGAGCAAAGGGAAAAACAAAAGATGAGGGACACAAGACTACAGAAAAATGTGATTTAAGAAACCTTAAGGGGAATTAGATGAGGAAAATGTTTGGAGGTGACCAAGGCTACTTAGGGATGGGAAGCTCAGAGGAAATGCCCATCACGTATCAAAAAATCCAGTGTGGAGGTGAAAATGTGTCCAAATGAGGAAAATAAGGAGAGATTCTTGCACACTATGTATGAAAGCATGATCCAGCAGGCCAAAAAAGGAGTCTGAGAACTGCTGAGAAGAGGCAGAAGAACTAATAACAAATGATAATTCAGATACCATGAGTCTTCCAGGCACCATAGATCATGAGGACAACACAGAGAGCAAAAAACGATAGTAGAAAAGCTAAGTAAAATTTGAATTTATCTTCACAGAGGAGAAGTTACTGAGGGAGGAAGCTTCCCTGCTGAAATCCTCTTAGGAGGGACGTCAGGCTTCCCAAATCTGTGAGACTTCTCCAGAGGAATAACCAAGCACATAGAGCAGAGAAAGCTTACCTAGACTGCTAAAAATGTGCTCAAAAAAACACCTTCTGGGGGACTGCTAAAAAAACTAAGCTGTCATGCAATAGAGGGGGAGAGGCTTCACGTGAATAGAAGTTTATTATAAGAGAGGTTAAAAAAGGATCATAGCAAATGTCTGATTCTTTAAACAAAAGGAGGCAATCAGGGAACTGTGCTGTTTGACAGAGTCACAATTTCCCTGGAATAAAGGTGCGATGTTGACATAAATTACACTTTCAGATGAATGTTGCTCGTGGTGGCAGAGATCTCACTGAAGGGGTGGCAGAAATAACTCCACACCAAGTGACCAGGTAGCAGAATGAAAGATTAAGTTCAATGTCAATGAACAGTACGTGATGCATACAGGGAAAATGATGTTACACACACAGGAATGCATTTGTGGTCGGCTGTCACCACTTGCAAACAAGATCCTGGGGTCCTAATTGTTATTTCTCTGAAAATGTGAACTTAATGCAGTCAAAACAATAGAAAAATTTATATCAAGACTGGCATGAGAATAAATAGAGATCATATTAATATGTAAATCTGTGTTATACACAGTTCTGGTCATTCTTCCTTCTAATTTAAATGCAGGAGAACTAGCAAAGGTACAGAGAAGTTCAACAAGGAGGATCAAAGACACGGAGCAGCTCCTATAAAACAAAAAAGCATGGGAAGACTTTTCAAGCTGGAAAAGATTTTAATCAACGAACGGATACAACGGACTTCTCTAAAAATCAGAGACCATCTGAGGAAACCGAACAGGGGAGGGCCGCCGCTTTCAGTACAGCATCAAACGCAACTACAAAGCGGCGGCTGAAAATAAACACCCAGTTAAGCTGTGAAAATCCTTACCCCGGGACATGGTCTCTGTCACGTGCCTTCAAAAAGCAAGCAGACAAATTTTTGAAAGAGCGAGCTGGGAAGCACTACCAAGCGCAAAGCCAAGGCTTTCTCTGGCTCAAGGAGCCTCAGCCACAAGTCACTTCTCCCAAATACCGCGCCGGATACCAGCATCCAAAATATTCACCTTGTTCGTACACTTTCCCTGTACTAAATAATGTCCATGCTCAGAAACCTGGTACCAACCTCACCAGGCCATCAGTCAACCCAGCTGCAATGGATCTCACATCATCACTTTTGGAATAATCCACTGTTTTTTTCTTTGTTTATCACAGAATCACAGAATATGAG
>NW_010222733.1:0-2546 GCF_000695765.1 Mesitornis unicolor | reverse complement strand
CTCTAAAAACCACAGAAATACAATGTTACGCAAGTAGACCTGATAAAATCAGACTGCTTTCATGCTGTATTTCTAATGCACAAGGCAGACTGCTGCTGGTGCACCAAACGTAAACTCAATCATATCAAATGGTTCTTGAACAATACAGCTTGCTGTTTATATTCTGCCTATTGAGAGTTTTGTTAAGAGAAGCCAGGTGCAGATGAAATGTCATGGCTTTGCAGGCTCCTTTTTTTCTGATGACTATTTGTTCTGAAGTCTGGTTTGTCAAACTGGAGGAGTGAGAGGCAGCTGAAGAGCCCTGCAAAGTGCTATGATTTCTGTACCAGCAGAGTGTATGCATACATGTAATTCATACTGAAATGACATTTGGTGTGCCACATGCTTTCCTGAGTTGTTGAGGGCACAAAATAAACCAACGGGAGGCATATTTGTTTTGCTTTTTCCAACAGAGAAAATAGGAAATGTCAGACTTGACTTGTGCGTAGAGCTTTCCAAAGAATAAGATTCTCTAGGTTGGTTCTCCTCCTGTTTACATTTGGTTTTCTATTGGCAAAATTGTATTTGCTTGAAGAGAATCACTTGTCTTACTCAAGTGTGAGAACAAAACAGTCTGATTCCTCTGTCTGTTCCAAATCAGCATTGCTGTGATACTCCCAGTCCTTTCATGATTTTCAGAAAAACATACTGGTCTTCCAAAAATTGGTCTTCTTTAATCTGTTTTATCTTGGTCAAGTTCCAAGATTCATGGACTTTGTGTTGCTAGTATTACCTAATTTCAAAATAAGGCTTTGTACATTTTTTCAGTTCATAACCTTCCTAATATAATCACCGTAATTGTACTTTAGCGAGAACACTTCAATGTTTGAGAAAAATATCTTACTAAATCCATGATAAAGTGGAGACTGAGCAATTATATGCTGGAAGGAGAAAAATATCACCAGCAACTGCACATTACAAAGGTTGCAAAGTGCCTGATGAGCTGACTGTGGCTCTCTGATTGATGAACAGCAGAAGATAGGCATAAAAGAGTGTTGGTAGCTTGAGCATGTCTATGCCTTTAGTGAAGTCAGAGAAAAGGTAAAACAAAGTGCTTTACAGAAAGCTGTATTGCCTGGACTGATAACCATACAAAATAACTAATACACACTACACATAAGTTGAATGCAGAGAGTATATGTCCTCACATATACTATGTTTCAGCATATTCACTCAAATTAATCTCCTGTGCTATTTCCGTGTAGCTGTTTAACAGAGGACAGATGTGGCTCACTACTGACTTGTGTTCTGATCTGAACCAAATAAGTGACAATAGCTGTATGTAAACCTAGGACTGGGGTCCAGTTCTTTAATCGCTCGTGGAGAAGTCGCACAGTTTCACGTGAAAGGGTATACAGCCAACCTGCCATAAGTGAGCAGTGAGACTACTACAAGTAGCAGAAAACTTGTAGTCCTAATGACAGAAGACATCAACGATAGCATACACTCCCTCTGCGGCTATGCAGTCTTTGCAAAGGCAAATACTCCACCTGTTCCCTAGATTCCATGAGACAACCAAGCGCTAAGCCCAGACGGCTTCTTCAGGTGCCATAAATGTGGGAAAACCTTAATCATAAGATTTCAATAGGAAATGAGTGTTGTGAGAATCTGTAGAACACAAGAATCACAGTAAAATATTTTCTCTTTTTGTCATATCTTTACACACCAGTGCCCACACAGCAAAACAATCCCAAAGAGCATCCCCTAGAAACACCATTAGTGTCTGCGGTATCTAGGAGAGTACACCAGGAACTGGTGTTTTTTAAGGCCAAATGCAGCAAATATGAATACTAACTTTACCCAGTATAAGAAGGAAATATGAAAAACAACAGCATGGAAGAACGAGTTTTTAAGGTTTAGGGAAATAAAATATTACAGAATTTTGAAGGCAAATGGGCTTTTTTTTTTAAAACAGATGATGGAGAATTGATATTTGTGTTCTTTCATGTTAAACTTTCTTTAAATGTACTGATTTGTTACCTACATTCTGATGTGTTTCATAGAAATCCCATGCCAATATTATTCATCTATAGTGGGCTACTTTGTATGCACTGCTATAGCAACAAATCCCCCAGTTCTCTCTCCTCAAATAATTCCTAGAAAGAATCGTAATTTTCAGCAGCGCATAGTTGTTTTCTATAGTTGCAACTTACAGGTCATAGGTTATTACTTGCTCCATCAATGGCAAAACTGCACTGACTGGAAAACAAAGTACCAGCAGTGAGGTCCCCGGAGAAAAGTTCACATTTCTATTGATAAAGAAATAATCAAGTGTCTGCAGATAAGGCAATACTACTTCTCACTACTGTGTCACACAGAAGTTCCTACTAAATCATTAATGTAGCTTAAAACTTGAACTCTGTATTGACTCAAGGAAATGGAGGATAAAATTTTCACACCTGCTATGTGTCAGCCATGGAAGCCCCTTTCCTGACAGTTTTTTGATCAGTATCTTTCCACTGCTGTCTCCTTCTGAAATTATAAATAAATTCCTGTGGAAAAAAAAA
>NW_010222732.1:0-2633 GCF_000695765.1 Mesitornis unicolor | reverse complement strand
AGCGTGGGTAGTGCCCTTCCCTTATCTTCATGAAGCTTAGCCATGATAATGTTCAAGTAATGAATTAATATAATTTTCATGTCTTATACACCTTTTGGCTAGATGGGATAGAACACTTAATTCATAAACATGCATTAGTCAGTTATGTATAGTTAAATATTCTAAAATGATTGTTGGAACAAAACCAACTACACTTGATTATTGTTTACTTTGCAACTGATAAGTTGGGCTTTTGAAGGTTTTGTAGTTCAGTGATTAAAATAAAACTTGCATAAATGTGTTTAGAATGGGTGTATAAATGCATATAAACTTGCAGATGAAACCTGTGGTGTGTCATGAGAGATAAATGGTAAGGCTTTGCCTCTCACCTTTGTAATTTTACAATCTTTGGCTTTTGCCTCAAATTAATTTTTGCTGTCCTCACAGGAAGCACAACAGCAACATTTAAATTGTGATTAATTCGGCTGTGTCATCTTTGGAAACAGAAATGTAGAAAAGACGGGATGTGAGGGCACGTGAATGTGAATGTCTGGGAGGATGTTTTAAAGTGTTAACAAAGAAGAACTAATAGATGACATTTTGAAGTGGAAAAGGGAAAAGAGGAGTATTGGGAGAAACCCAAAGAAGATACCTGTATATCCTTAATATAACTCTGTTTTCCCTTTGTTTCACAGAGGTGAGGTATGTAGTAACTTTTCTGTTTGATTCTGTAACGTGAAAAATTTTTCACTAGGTTCTGCATGCTGTTTAGAGAGTTATATTTCGGAAATAAATAAATAAATTCAGGAGAGTTGCATAGCCTTTGTTACAGAGGAGGTTGGGCTTGATGGTCACAACGCTCCATTCTGGACTACAAATTTATAAATCAATCAGTGTGTTTGATCTTCTTGTCTCCCTCCTGTGGAACTGTAGTTTTGGTCAGTATGAGCTTCAGCTTTCTTTCTGAACTGAAATACAGGTCTGATCCTGTAACTGAAATCGGTAATCGCTAAGTTTAAGCCATTGACCTGATGTTATGAATGCATTTGAAGCTGGAGCTGTGGAGAGACAGAGAAGAGGAAACCTGCCCAGTCAATGTCACTGTGTAATTCTGATAAAAATGGACTGCTTCTAAAAATAATGTAGGTGGAGGTCTAAGAGAAATGTAGTTTGCTTAGAGTGCTGAAATTTTCTTATATTGTAAAAAGTGTAAAATAGAATTCTTAATGTATTAATGAAGAAAAGTGTGTGTGCGTGTGTGAAAATACAGCACCCTTTTCATTCTTTGTTCTTTAGATAAGCTGTTATTGCTCAGTATTATCCTTTCAGCAATCCTTCATTTTTTGTTCCAAATGCTTTTGCCCCTAGCAGGTTTTACTACTATGGAATGTACATAGACCACTTCTCAAAATGATGCAATCTGACAGGAAATCAATATTTTTTTTCATACTAGATTTGAAGGTGTTATTGTCATAATCCTCATCTTAGACTGTTAATGGGTGAATACTAACCTTGATTTTTATCTCTATATCCTTTACTAAGAAACATACCTTTCTCTTCCTTCCCTCTTGCTGCTCTCTAGAAGTGGTTTGAGGTGCATTGTTTTTAGTGGAAAAAGAATACGTATGTATTAGAATTGGCTATCTGCAGGTATACCTGTGAAGCATGGATGTTCCTACAGATGGATTCTGCTGTTATGTGTTGCAGTGTCTTCCACAGAATTAGACTTCTGAAACTGAAAATTCCTTAAAGCCATCTAATCAGGATATTAGCTCTAGGTAAAGCAACTGTTCTTGTTGAAGTAGTAAGTTTAATTATGCAAAGAAAAGCTGAAATGGAATTGGTGCCATGTCTTAAATGTTTGCAGTAGGAATACTAGTCGTCTTTGTGTACAACTTCCATTTACAATTTCTGGCAGCCTGTTTTAGTTTTTACACTTTCGGTTTTGTAAAGAGGGAGGCATGCTTTGCCTTCAAATTTTGTAGTGTGAAGACTTCCTAATTTTAAGTAAGATCAGATCGAGATTTCTAGCTGGAAAATATATGGCATATTTATATGGCTGTTTTTAGTGATAATATTTGACAAGACTTCCCCTTGTAAATCTACAGATGTATGCAGTGATTGCTTTTGAACATAAAATGCAATCAATTTTATTCAGTTACCGGGTTCTTAAATCTCAAAAGATATTTTAATGACATAGCCTAATCAGTTGATACTGTGGCTAATAGTGTGATGACAGCTTTGGGGGAAAAAAAAAATCGATTATTTGTTTAACCAGCAGCTTAGCTGGTAAGAAAAGTCCAATACCTTTTTTCCTCCTTAGAATCTGTGTTTTCAGACGTTACCTTTTCGGATTCAGCACCTAGTTTCTGATGGAAAGGAGTAGTCCTTGCTTCAGTCAGGTCAGGTGAGCCGATGTGGGGTGCTTGGGTGACATGCCCGACAGGACGGCTGCAGTTTTCTTCACCCCTGAGGCAGTCTGTTCTTTCTCTGGTTTCTCAGCTGCTTCAAATGGGGAATCCTGTAGTGGTAATTTCTTATAAAGTGCTATTATCCTATGTTATTGCTGTTGCATTTTGCAAGTAAACGAAAATATATTATTCATCTATTCCCTGCCTTAAATTGAAAGAAAATGAGACGAAGCAAAGTAAACA
>NW_010222731.1:0-2586 GCF_000695765.1 Mesitornis unicolor | reverse complement strand
CACTTCCTCAGTTTAGCTGTGAGGATGCTCTCCTCCCACTTATATCACTACTGTACGACTACTGACCTTCAGTCACCTCTTCCATAGGTTCATTTCGAGTCTACTTAATTATTCCTCACATTCAAGCGCTTCCCACTTTGCTAATGCTCCTTTTCCAGCTCCAAGAAGCCATTTTTGAGATTGGGGTACAGAATGGCACTCAGCAGACAAGACACAGAGCCCTGACTATCGCCTCTAGTTTGTTCTCTGATCCTTTCCCACCAACCTTACTCCTTTTTGACACTTGCTGGGCTCTGCGATGCCATTTCCATAGCATAATTTACAGTAGCTCCTGAGTCTCACTGAGGAATGAGATCCCAGCTCAGAACTCATCATTTTGTATGTAAAGCGACAACTGTCTTTCCACATGTGCATCACTTCACATTTATCTGCATTAAACTCCACCTGCTGTTCATTGCCTAGTCACTTCATCTCACAAGTTGGCTTTCTTTTTTACTACCTTTCCTATCATCATCTGTCTTTACGCTCAGTCCTGGCTCGTTTTTCACATCATTTATGAATACACGGAATGCATTTATGAATACTGGCAGACCCCAGCAGAGCACCAGTGCCGACCTCCCTCCCTTGCAGGGGTGAGCGGCTCTTCCTGCCTCTTGCTTCCTGCCTTTTAAGCAGTTATCCATCAGATGACCTCTCCTCTTAGCCGAGAGTGGCTTAGTTTCTTTAAGCTCCTTCATTGAGAAAACTGATCAAAAGCCTTCCAGAACTCTAAGTGGATTTTATCAACTGGATTTACCTTGTCTACGTGCCCGCTGATGCCTTCAAAGATTCCTAAAGAGAGATGGTGAAGCTCGATGCCTGCCCTTTCAGAAGCACATACTGTCCTACGCATCCAGGTACCTGTTGATTCCGTTCTTTCTTTCCTCCAGTTACTTCAGTTCAAGCCTCTAATTCTCTGGACCTCCACAGAGCCCTTTTGAGAATCAACATCACATAAGCTGCTTTTCATAAAACCATTTCTGATGCCCAGGCACTTTTAACTGCAATATTTCCTACTGCGGTCAAGAGTTCAGCATTTCCAGCCTTAAGTTAAGACTCAGAGCCCAAGAATAAAGATTTAGAAGAGACATTTTTGCACTTGCAATATGGATTGCACATCCTCTCTTGGAGAACACATTAAGACACATTAGCGTAATGTCTCTCATCTTTGCTGAAACATCATTTATTGATGTGGAGCCTTCAAGAGTCAAAAAACACATGACAAAAGTGTGGGTGGAGGAGATAAACCTCCCGACCAGGGATGCAATGCAACCTGACCTTCTGAGCCCTCAGCTGTGCCCCCTGCCTCCAGCTCCAAACAGCTTACAGCAGTGGGCACAGCTGACTCAAAGCAGACACGACGCACATTTGATGCTGCAGCGTAAGAGCTTTTCCTTACCGAAAAGGGACATAAAACCCATGGCTAAAAAATTCTTACCCAGAACAATTGCTTTTAGCAGTCCACATGAAGCTGTTTTATCTCCAACTCTTCCATCCCTGATACACAGCATTTTTGAGAAGTTGGAGGTGCCAAGCTCCGGATGGAGCAAGCACGGGCAGAAGCCCGATGGCAGTCAGCTCCTACCACTCCCCCAGCACAGGCACCCATGCCACATCCTCCCCTCCTGCCACGGGGCAATCTGCAATGCACATCCATCCTCTCATCCATCTCACTGCCAAGACACGGTGCTCCCACAGACATCCTCTTTGAACCGACAGGACACCCTCCTAAGGGATTTGCATCTCTAAACCAGGCAGGTGA
This sequence comes from Mesitornis unicolor, assembly GCF_000695765.1. NCBI lineage: Eukaryota > Metazoa > Chordata > Aves > Mesitornithiformes > Mesitornithidae > Mesitornis > Mesitornis unicolor. The sequence goes on along the minus strand of NW_010222731.1, from coordinate 785 downwards.
ACAATTCCCCGAGCTCCTTCCAGCAACGTCCAGTGTTTCTGCAGCGCACGGAGCAGCTCATTATATTCCGGGATAAGCAGAGACCGTTCCCATGGAAACAGGCAGCCTTTTTCTGTCAGTTGACAGCTCTGGATAGTTTTTCCTCTCAAATGCTTGGACATGGAACAGGTATTGCCAAGCCAGGCAGTAACCAGGTAGTGCAAAGCTAAGACAGCAAGATAATGAGAAACTGCCCCAGCCATCAACAGGGGGTCAGCACCCTGAGCCAGCACCCAGGGGAGTCAGTACCCATGAGCTGGCACAGAGGAGCTCACAGCCCCTAGCTGGCACCGCAGTTTTCACTACCTAGAATCAGCACCCGCGTGCTCATTTCCCGAGCTGGCATAAGTTTGGAAATACAAGAGCAAAAGCTTTCCAGTAAACAGTTTCTGATAGAGTGAAAGAAGTTGTTAATAAAAAAGAAGTGCTAACTTTTTTACTTTTTGTATCTTTTAGCCAACCATTTTATTACAGTTATTGTCAATTTTTGTCACGTTCTCTCTGTAGCAATCACAAAAGCAATTCAAAACTTTATCAGCCAACTGTCTTTTACAAGCATCTGATTCTTACTTGTGAAATCTAGAACAAAAATGGTAAAATTTCAGATGCTTAATACCTAAAAAAACCCCTCTGGAAGTCGCCAGCTACAGATAAGAAATACACTATACTGACGGAGTCACAACTCACATCCTGGAAAGAGCTCATCTTTACGCTCACCACCAAACCAATCCCAGCAAAGCCCAGCC
>NW_010222730.1:0-2621 GCF_000695765.1 Mesitornis unicolor | reverse complement strand
ATATATAAAATATGTACTTTTATACTTTCATACTACAATTTTTATACTAATTGCCCCACCTACAGAAAACAAGCCGATGGATGAATTTTAAGCACCACTTTTCTCAGGTGACCTAGATGAGTTTAGTGAAATGCCTCCATCCCACAGACCCTCCTGATCCAGGCTCATTAAATGTAGCCATCTCACCCATTAGAAGCACTTAAACGGCTTCCAGCATCTTTACCTCCTGCTGCATTCCCCAGCTAAAGAAATGTAAGGAGGAAGTGTGAGGAATTTATTTGCCTGGAAAGGAGGAGGGAGGATTCCTCTTGTTCTGGGGATCCAAATGCTCAATTTTTATAAATACATAAAAAAAGGAGTCCCACAGCAGTCTCCATGTGATTCCAGAGTCACTGCCATGACAAAAATCCACTTTCTGGGAGTCTCAGAAGAAGAGCTGCTGGTTTTAAGTCACGTAATGACATTAAGCTGACTTCTTCCTCACAACCACCAAAAAAGCAAGGAGAAGATTATTCTAGAAGTGGTGACCACAAGAAAAACCCCAGCACTTTGTGCTCCTGCACCCAGAAGCTGTATGGGGTCTATATAAGACTGCACTTCTCCATCCACTGACAAATGGCTTCATCTTTTCTTACTCCGAGTTCACCAGCAGCACTCACACACGCTCCCTAACCCCCTCTCCAAGCCTCTCCCATCTGACAGCAGTAGCTTGCATTATTCATCAGGATAATCACAAATATGCAGAGAGCCGTGGAGATGTAATGGAGAGGCTGACTTGTACCCGGTCCAAATTCCACGCGCTCCACGGAGCTTACGGCTTTCCCAGCCGTTTCAACGGCCGCGCCTCCACTCTCAGCCCCAGAGCAGGGGTGACTTGGGAAGAGGTTCTCATGCCCCCCATCCAGTCTGATTTCTTTGGAAGGAGGGCACTGAAGCAGATGATGATATATTCTGCTGCCTTCTCATGGGTGCTGCAGTTGGGTGTGTTTGTCCGCAAACGCCATCTCCTGACTGCACATGGAAGGCACAAACGGTGTTCATGCCCTAGAGTACCCTGGAAATCAAGAGAAACGGAACATTTTCAAGAACAGCAACATCAAGTTACTGTTGTTTCCAATGGCTCCATGGAGCCAAGTCAGTGCCCTCATCAGCATCGACAACTGGGCGGTTTTGGGGGTGTTTTCTTTGCCTTTGGTGATCTGCAGAGGCTTCGCTGCTCTTACCTTGCAGGAAGCAGCCTGAGTCAGCCACAGTCCGTGGCAATTGCTGTACAAGGGGGGAGCAAGAGCCCAGTCAGCCTCGAAGAGGGGAAAAATTAAACGTCTATAACTGAAATGTTTGCATGGGAGATTATTAAACAAGGATGGGTAGGAAAGGTAAGGGCTCTTCATGGCTCCCCACTCATCTGTTACTGGAAACATCTCAGGTCCTTCTGGACAAGATTATGAAATAACACTGCTAAAGCACTAGATTAGGAAAATGGAGGCATTTCTAAACCCCTCAAATCTGAGACCAAAAACCAAGATTTTCTCCATTAAGCTTCAAACCCGTCCTGAGCAGATTGGTGTCGTCGGAGGCAGCCGAATAGGGAAGAAGGAGACGCGGCGTTCACGGCCGCATTACCCAGTAATAACTGTGTAACTGCAGCAGAAGACAGACCCATGGAGACATTAATAAGTGATGAGATCACAGCACATCTGGAGAAATGTGAGCCGCTAGAAAAAGTAGCCAGCAGAGTCTTATAAAGGGTAAATCTTGTTTGACAAATCTGCTGGAACTTTTTTAAAGAGGTAACACAGGCTCCAGACAGGAAGCAAACATGGGACATAATCTGTTTGGATTTTAAGAGGTTATTTGACACATCACAGCCCACAGGCTGGTGCATTAAAGCACAGCAAGCCAAAAAGTGCACCAACGTGAATGGACAAATAAAATTAAGGACGTTAACAGCCTGGCTGTGTTATCAGCCAAAACCAGAGGGAGCAAAGTGAGGCACGTTCTGGGCACATAAAATCAAGAGGAAGACATCATGGCACAAACATCCAACCAGATGGATCACATTGAACCGTTATGGGGAGAACATAAAATAATACCCTGTATAATGGCCGTGATACATTTTAACTGTAAAATGAGGACTTGAAGTATTAGAAGCCTTGTGTATAATGATGCCTTTGGAAGACGGACAAGAGAAACTGGGAGCGGCTCTAGGAATAAGTGCAGGGGATTTTGTGACGGGCAGGAGGCTGAGGAGGCAGACGGGGCCATGGCTGAGTCCTCCATGAGCCGTGCAGGGACATGTGGGGACACCGCAGCTGATCGCTGTGACGTGGAGCAGCACAGCTCACACCTCTGGTATCAAGGACACGGTGATGAAAAGCCAATGGCCAACTTACATGGAAAGTGAATACTCCTTATGTTTTAGTAGACCAAAGTTTTAGTATTATTTCTTTTCCCCAAACCTTTTAAAATAGACGTGGTTTTATCTCTCAGAATAGAGAGAGAGAACGATCTGCCCAAAATCAGGTTCTGACACAGCTGGGGGCAGAGATTTTGGGTAGACCAAAGTTTTGGAGTTTCTACTTCCAGGGAAAACGACCACATGGGGACCATCCTTGAGGCTC
>NW_010222729.1:0-2610 GCF_000695765.1 Mesitornis unicolor | reverse complement strand
TGGATGAGCTTTAAGGTGCCTTCTAACACAAACCATTCTATGATTCTCTTCTATGATTCTATGAAACAGTTTGAGAGCCAGAGCTGAAATTCCTTCTTCCTGAGAGTTCTGGGCAATGTCAGCATTCAGAGCACATTACACAGTATGGTGATAATGATCTACTCAGCACAGGCAAGGTGTCCAGAACCGTGTGTCCCCATGAGTGTCATCTATATAGTAATGTAAAGCATTTTGTATAGGATTTTATATAGTATACAGAATTTTGAAATATATTAAATGTTTAGCAGAAACAAGTTCTTCTGCTGGTCTTTAGAATGCTTTCAAATAAAATATAACTAATTCATTAGGCCCCTTCTTAAAGTAAAAGTTCTGCAGTTATTGAGAATTTATTATTTATTAATACTGCCATGTACACCATACTGGACAGTTTCCCTAGGTTTTCTTCCAAATTACTTCACACCTTTCCATCCAAGCTAACCAGCCTGCAAGGTTCACTCTTCTAATCACAGAACTATAGATGCAGTATATTTTATCTTCAACATTATACGCAAATATTAATCTCAGAATATAGCTCTATTCCGTCTGTAGTCCAATTCCAATTTACCAACCTTTTGCCTTCTCCAACAAAATCATTATGGCACAATCCTGGCTTTTATTACAGAGTCAAACACATTTGGTTACAAATGCATCTACGATGTTCACAAGAACATCAAGTGAAAAAAAAAAAAGAATCTAAGAAATTGCCTGTAAATATTAGAAAAAGTAAAAGAAATTTTAAAAACAAAACAAAATCTCACATAAAAACAACCAAACTTCACAGTGAGGAAGATGAAAGAAATGATGAATGGGAATAAATCAATCTCTGCCAACTACCAGGAGAAATCACAAGCCATGCTAAGTGCTGGCACAAACAGATGAAATCTTGTTAAGATCAGAATAACCAAAAAAGGCCAGCACCTAATTTTCACAGCACTCCTGATACAAACAGTAACAAAACCCCAAAGCTGCTACTATAAAGTAAAATATCCAGAGTATCTGCATCTAAGAAGAAACCTGAGGGAATTACCAGCAGTGAAACAGGCTGGGTTGTTGTGAGCTGTTCAGGATACACAGATTGCACAACGATTGCATTCTTCCAGTCTTCCTCATCTTAGAAATACTGATATTTCTCTGGTCTACAGGCTGATTTTAATCTCTTCCCTTCCTCTCGCCCCCCAAATCATATAAATTTAGCAGCTTTAGGATTTCCTGCACCCTGTCAGATCTGACAAACTGAAAAAAAAGATTCAAAAATTACTGCAAGTGAGGACAGACAGACCAACTCCCATATTATAAAGAACTACTATGAAAATACAGTCAAAAATATGACTAAAACAACCAAGCAACTTAATTATATTTTCATAAGAGTAATGCTTTAAAATTTGTTTGGAAATAACAGAAACATACCTCTGTTTTCTTCCTCTCTGTTGACGAGGTTGATCTTCTTGAGGATATTTGAAAACGTCCTGAAAAATCGGCTCATACTTCTTAAAAATTACTGCAGAAACTGTAAAGTTTCTCTCTAATCTCTCAGTTCGTTCTCTGAACTGGGAGGGTAGATTTGCCATGTCTTCCCACTTTTTCATCTTGTTAAAAAACTCAATCAAGCTGAAAATACCAAATGGGTTACATGTGAAAGGGCTGGGGTTGCTTTCTTGCTGTTTGTGGTTTTTATTTGTTTATTTTTATTTTCAGAACTATACATTTTCAACAAAAGTGCAATTTCTGTTTCCCAGACTACTGATAAGATGGCAGTACCATAAACAGGAACACGTACTCACAGCCAGTCCTTCACCTATAAACAAGGATGAGCTCAGCCAGCTCACAGAACATTTTTATAGCCTCGGCTGCTGACCATGTTAACTGGATATTCACACTTCTGGCTTTTCCTCACAAACCCACAAGCAGCTCCAACAGTCACTTTACTCTAACATCAGATTTCCCTGGTTTTTCTGAATAATTTATTAACTTCAGTAAAGCAAACTGAGTTCTGTGATGCTAAGAAGATTCTAAATATGAAAAACACTGTAAGTTTCAGTAAATTTGGCCTCATAAAGTTGGCTTTCATTTATTTTTCACTCCTTTTTTAGCACCTGCTTTTTCAGTGTTATTAGTATCTGGCAGCCCAGATCACAGAAACAGTTTGTCCATATTCAATTCCTTGTATTTCCAATTTTGAAAACCAAAGTTGTTAGAGGAACACTTCTGCATTATTTAAACCTATAGCAATGCTCCAACAGTAAAGGAGATGGGCAGAAAAAGTGCCTAAGATCATTGTTTTTGTTTTGGTTTTTTGCTAATCAACTAAATTGTCACAAAACAATCAGATTGCTAATAAATAAAGTTAAATGTTTCAGGAAGTTCTTCTTCAGTAGTTCATGGACCTAAACATTTGATACAAATTTATTGGATCCTCATGTCACTTCACTTTCATAAAGTAAGAACATGTGAAAAGTGAAACCTTACAAAATAAATTGTGTGATACATTTACACTTTTTTAAAAAATACACTTAAGATGGTTTTGGTGCTAGTTCACAACATTCAGACTTCAATTCATCCCTGCCACCAGTT
>NW_010222728.1:0-2583 GCF_000695765.1 Mesitornis unicolor | reverse complement strand
TGCATTAACCTTGCTAAAATTTGGTCACTGGAAAACAGGAAGAGGAATGAGGTCAGGGTGATAGCAGTTTGCCTTTTTGCAGAATGTTTGTATAGAGGACTCTTACATATTCAACTTGTCCCAGTTCAACAAAACAAACCTGCAGAAATTTGCTGTCTGTACTGGGAGTAGGGAAGATCTCAGTGTGGATCCCCGGGATTTTCTGTGGGACGAGAAAGATAACCTGCATGAAAACAGCTGCTACGATAGCAATGTTAAAGCGAGGGCACACAGTGACAAGGAGGTTCCTCATGACCTCTTGGCAGCAGTAAAGTATAAGTTGCTGCTTCTCTTTTGCAGGCGCATCCAAGTGCAGCTTGGGAAGCACAACCTGGCACTCACAGAATCAACACAGCAGTTCATTAATTCAGCTAAAATCATCCGCCACTCTGGCTACAGCCCTTCCACCCTGGACAATGACATTATGCTCATCAAGCTTGCCGAACCAGCCCAGCTCAACCGAGCTGTCCAAACAGTTCCTCTGCCTACCAGCTGTGTGGCTGCAGGCACCACATGCCTCATCTCTGGCTGGGGCAACACACTCAGCAATGGCAGTGAGTACTCTGTGGGAATGTACAGCATCGTGAGTGCCCTGGAGATACTCCAAGACCTCACACTTAACTCCAAACGGCGTAGGGTAAAGCACAGAGAAGTGCTGTGGGACAGGCCTTTTTAAGTGATCAGTCTGTGTAGGACAGCAACCACTTAACTGCTTTAAAGGCAAGTCTTTATAAGGTCCTTCCTCTTCTTCTGTGTTGTGAACATGGAATTGCTTAAATCATCCATGTGCCGTTCACCAGCACGTTCACACTGCCATAAATTTTGTGGCCTGGTGCTCTCAGTTGTGCAGTGCCAAGCACTAGGAGTTTAACTAATGTCAACGGGGTCATCAGTTCTCTGAGAACGAGACCAAAGTCTGTGGTTTGGATCTAAAATTACTGCGGGAGAGCTCCATTCTCTTATGCCAATGGTCAGAGGTGTGGATGGTGACTGGTGTCTAATCCACTGACGACAACTAAACCTGCAGAAGAGGGAAGGATGGTTCTCCTGAGGCCCAGGTTTCCTCCAACATATCTGCTACAAGAGTAGCTCTTAGCTCCGCTCTCGCCATTGGTGATTTTCTAGGTATCAGAAAATTAACGTGGCTGCAGTGTAGAACAGTGGACCCATGGGTAGAATCTGTTCCATCTAAACAAAAGGAACGCACTCTGTGGTTACTGTCCAGAGGAAAAATGGCGACTGCTAAAACAGGATGTTCAGTGGTTACTTTTCTGCTAAGAAAGATCATCTCTGAGCTCTGAAATGAACTCAGAGATATCACCAACCATCTCTCTCTGTTTTCTTGTAGATAATTATCCAGACACTTTGCAGTGCCTGAATGCTCCTGTGCTCTCCTCAAGCGAGTGCTCTGCAGCCTACCCCGGACAAATTACCAAGAACATGATGTGTGTTGGATTCCTGGAGGGAGGGAAAGACTCCTGCCAGGTAAAACATTTGCCTCTACTTCCTCATAGATTTTTTTCCTGCCTTTTGCTAGTAGAAGAGGCCATCATGTCTGAGCATCTGCTATACTCGCTGCACTGGCACGTCTGAACGTGCGTTTTGGAAAAACAGTGGAGGCTTAGGGTGAAAGTTGCTTATTGAGTGAGGTTAGGGGTTTTTTCCCACTCAGTCATTGTCCCTTTTTTGGGACATTGAATACACAAATGTCAGTTTTGGACTCACCAAAAATGAAATAGCTAGTAAGCTGAGATCCAGGAATTCTGGAAAATGACCACATCTGACAATTGCTCTGCATTTTGCATGTGGCTATCTCCATGGAAATATTTGGCAGGGTAATGTTCAAGACTCACATATCCTAAGTGTCTGCCAAGGCCTGTAACTGTCAAAACCAGGCAGCTTACTCAGCCTTAGCTGTGGTGCCCTGGGAACTAAAGTAAGGTGCAGTCACATCAGGTGTAGCGTGGTAATCAGTAATGGCCTTTGTAGAACTTCTGAACAGAAAAAGTCCAGTGAAGCTCCATCAAATGTCAGTGATTTCTGGGATCTCTGGGTCATCACTTATGCTGATACCATTTGCTGAATATCTGTATCCTTTCTGTGCACAGGGGGATTCTGGCGGTCCAGTGGTCTGCAATGGAGCGCTCCAGGGCATTGTTTCCTGGGGCATTGGATGTGCACAGAGAGGCTATCCTGGGGTTTACACTAGGGTTTGCAATTACGTCTCATGGATCCAAGCAACCATGGCTGCCAACTGAAACCCTCCAGTTCTATGTGACCTGTCTTTTCTCCTCATTGTTTTCTTCTGTTTTGGGACTGGACATACAAAGATTATCATAAAATAAAGCATTTCAGACACACCTTCTTTGTGCAGTGTTTCTCTGGGTACTTCTGTAGGTTATGATATGAAAGGTAGAGGCAGGGAAAGTCACTCTGGGGAATTATTTAGTGTTTGTAGTGCCTCCCAACTAGCAGGATCTTGGAACATTTTGCAGACTCATCTTCAGAAGTCTTTCAGTCAGTTCCCTTTCTGGAGCAGAACAT
>NW_010222727.1:0-2588 GCF_000695765.1 Mesitornis unicolor | reverse complement strand
GGAAATAGGGTTTCCTGCTGCCACAGCTCCTGGGCAGATATTCCAATGCTGTTTGTGTGAGCATCCTTCAAAAATAGGATTTATGTTGCCTAAGTGGGAGCTGAGCACCTCTGCAAACCCAGCTGTGACCAAAGGAGCTCAGCACTTCTGAAGATCCAGACACCGTTTGCTCTGATGAAGGGACAAGTTTCCAGGCAAGGCAAAGCAAAGCAAAACCTGGATGGGTCATAGGCCACCTTGGTTAGTTGCAACCCATGGCTTTGGATGGAAAACATACATCTCCCAACTTGGAGAAGCATCCCAAAGCAACCCACATGCCCCATGTTGGCCAACCATTCCTATTTATAACCATGAGAAAAAGATGCTTCTTGATGGAGACTGGGGACAGCAAGGAGATAAATGGCATAATCACCCTGTGACCCAACTTGAGAAGAGCTTTCAAGGTACCAAAGGATGTACCATGCTTTGGAACTCAGCCTGGAACCATTTGGGCAGGGAAAACCTCTCCCAGATACACTCTGCTCTATATAATCATAAGCCATAGGAAACACCAGGCTTTTATATTTTTACTAAAAACTTCCTTGAATTTCACAGGAACCATTTCATACAACCATCTCACTCACCCCTTCCTTGGCTTGGATACATAAATTTGAAGCTCCCCTGGACAGCTCAGGAGGGGGATGATTTTCAAGCATCCACACCCCATTTAGTCCCTGCTGATACATGGCTCTTCTCTCAGCTCTGGGTGCTGGCTTTTCCTAAAAACCTGCCCAGCTGCATTATAATTACAGGTACCCAGAGATGCTCATCTATTTGATCTGCTGGCAGCCCAGCTTCCAAAAACCTGGTTTCTGCTTTTCTTAGACATCCTTTAAGACATCCTTAAGACATCCTTAAGATGTTCTTAAGACATCCAGCTTAAGTTATATTCCCTTCCAGTTTGTTTTATTAAAGAATGGTCTTCAAGAGGATGCTACAAAAACTGTTCATCCTTTCCTAGAAACACTCAGACCTGGTTGTTTTGTTCTTATCCAAAACAGGCAGAAAAATATTGGAGATTAATCCTTTGCATAGACAGCAGTGATTTTTTTTTTCCTGACTGCTTTCTCTCTGATCCTGATGTGATTTCTCTCTGATTTCACCTTGAAGGTTCAGTTGGGCTTTCTGCTTACCTACAAACACCTGATCATAGGCTTTGCTTCCTTTGTAAAAAAATTGTGAAATAGGTGCTGAGCAAGACATAACACTTCTGAGGTTGTAGTACTGATTCAGGTCCTGACTGAGCACTGAGTTACTTGAATTTTATTCCAAAGCCATGCCAGGGGTTAATTATAGGATGGCATAAAAACACAAGAAGGCATTCGTTCCTTTTTCCTCCTCATAGCATTGCTCTGCTATCACCTGGACGCCCTCCTACTCTTGGAAAACACAGGCTGTTACGTATCGCTTATTCACTTAATTGCATGGAATCTGCAGAACAAATATTCACGAAGCTATTTTAATTGAGGAAATCTGCAGGATAAATATTCACAAAGCTTGTTCTCTCCTCAGCAAAGTGCAAGGCGGATTTGAAAGCCATTTGTCATTTTGCTCAAAAAGACAAGGGCTTGGCAGGGTGATCATAGGTAGTTCATTAAGGTGAGGTAACTGGGAAGAGAAATGGGGTCTTATTTGAGCCACCTTGCCTGGGTATGTCTCTGCAGCCCACCAGTACATGGGAAAAAAAGGCAAAATACCAGCAGGTTTTTCCCATGTTGAGCTGCATGTGGGGCAACCACAAATGTCTGGAAACAGCATGAAAAATCTCCTTTTTTGATCCATCTTCATCCCTGGTCTCCACCAAGCCCTGTGAGGTGAGCCTTAGGAGAATTCTGGATGCCTCCAGAGGATGCGCCTGGCAGAGGGTGGCCTTGCTGCCATGACCTAGCTGTGATTATAGTTACTTCATCAGTGCACAGAGGCTTAGAAGCCTGTGTCCTGCAGAGGACATCCCACCCCACCCCACCTAGCATGCCATACTCCCTGACAGAGAGTGTCATCATCTGTCAGTAAGAAATAATGCAATCAAGCCGCAAGCAGGCCCCAGATCTGGCCTGTAGACCGAGCTGTAGGACTGTGGTACACCAGCTTGGTAGAGTCACCTTCAGCAATCCATGAGGTTCACTAGGCCACTGTCAGTTCAGCTGCTGAAAGGGTATGGTGGTGTGGAGGTGGTACTGAGAGTCGGCATTCGCATGCTGTCTTTGAAATGTTTGGGATAACAGATGTCAAAGACAAATGGATGTGTTAATTTAGGACTTACCCAGTTCCCTGTGTGGGAGTTTGCTGGAGACAGTCCTTTTTCCTTGATGGCTGTTCTCACAGGAGGGTCTCACCAGTCATTCTACTTCCGAGGCCTATTTCCCGGCTTGTTGTGACTATCACAGCTTGCAACCACTATATCGGCTGAGTATATAACTCTATAGTTTATATTAATATTGCTATTAATATTGGTTATTATTATTTTATTAAATCTGTTTCTGCTTGAACCCACTGCTTTCCTTTCCTTTTCCTGATTTCCCTCCCTGGATGGGGAGGAGTCATCAGGT
>NW_010222726.1:0-2589 GCF_000695765.1 Mesitornis unicolor | reverse complement strand
TGGGCCCACTTCTCCCTTCTCCAGGTCCCTCAAATGCCATCCCGTGGTGGGGATGTCCACAAATGTGGACATGTCTCATGTCCAGCAAATATCAGACACAGCGTCTGAAATACGGCACCTGGGAAACAGCCTGAAACACCTCTGAGGAGGGGACCGAGAGAAAAATCCCGACTTAAAATCATGAGACAACGCTGGGAGGCAGAAAATAAGTGATGAACCTTGTCAGGACCTCAAGGAGAAAGAGCTCGACGCAGAATTTTGAAGGACGCGTCAAATCGACCCAAAATACGCCCGAAACACCCCCAAAAAAACACCACGGGCTTTGCATCTCGCCTGCCTAAATCTGAACGTGGGTTTTCACCCCCTGCAGCACCTGGGGGTGTTGGTGAAATCGGCTCCGTGCTGGGAAATGCCGGGAGGCCCTGGAGAAAAGGGCGCGCAGGGGTGAGCGTCTGGAGCAGGAGATGAGGAGACTGCCCAGGCGGGCGGCGCTTGGTGAAAGGCAAAGCTTTCCCTAAGCTTTCCTCCAGCACAAACCGAGTTTCAAACTGAATTTAACAGCTCGATTTCTGGCCGCTCCGAAACACAAACCCCTCTGGCAGAGCTGAGACCAGCACGGAGTTTCCCAAGGAGAAAACCCCCAAAAAGGGGTTTGCTTAAGCCCCAAAAAGGAGGCGGTTTGCTTAAAATCCTCACACCCGAGCGGTGTGAAAGCCAAAACAGCCACCAAACCACGAACATCTCCGTCCTGCGCACCCCTAGCCCTCGTGTTTAACCAATTCCCTTCCCTGTGCCTCAGTTTCCCTCCTCGGTAAAGCCTGGCTAACGCCACTCACCCCCCCTTTAGGAAGCTCTAAAGATTGAAAGCACGAAAGGGTCACTAACCATGGCCAGGACCTCCGTCCCCTCTTCCCGGTGTGATCCTCCCACTGCATTCAACCAATAAAAGCCTCCTAAAAGGAAACAGAGGGAAAACAATTACCTCCAGGGCAACGGCGACCTGAAATCCTGGCTCTGCACCGCTCCGTCCTCCTCTCTGCTCTCTGCTCCCGCTCCGAGGATCTGCTCCCTCATCCCAGACCCCAAAACTGAACCACGGAGGGGACCTCCTGGGTTCCCCCTTCACCTCCCAGGTGCTTTGTTTCACCAGGAATTGATGCCTTTTTCCCTAGAATCAACAAAATTCAGGCGGAAAGGAACCGATTTCACGTCGAGGCAGCTCTGCCTGCGCCCTTCTTTGACACAGAAACCACACAGCGAAAGCCAGAGACGCTGCCCTGAGCCGTTTCCAATCATTTCCTACTTTTCCCTTTGAAACCAAGGCCACAGAACCGCGAGGAAGAGGGAAACAGCTCTTTTTTAGTTATTTAAACAAAGCCGGTGCACGCAGCCCGGTCAGAGCACCTGAACTGGAAAACGAAGGTGCTAAACGGGCTGGAAATGGCATTTGTCTGCTGCCTGTCTCGACCATTACTCACATTCCTCGAGTGAATGAGTGACACCTCCGTGCCAGAAGGACCGGGATCAGGTTCCCAAATCAGCGTCGGAGCGAAGTTGAGACGAGAACCAGAACCGACAGCGTCGGAGCTGGCGACTGTTTGGAAATCCCTTGGCGATCTGATCTGCAAATCCCTTGGCGATCTGATTTGGATCAAACCTGACGGCCCTACGTGACTAAAAACCATCCCCAAAAGGGGGTTTTTTTTCAGCCCTGCCCAAGATTAGCTCATTTTTATCGCTCTCCATTCAGGAGCTGCTTCCAAATACGGGAAAGCAGCTCTGGATGTGACATGCAAGCACCTCTTTCCTAGGAAAGCTCGGAGTAGGCGACCGGATGGGAAAAGCAAGACCTCTGCTGTGGTTTGAGCTCAGGACGAACAGCTCTGACCCAGCTCCGCTTTGGTACAGAACAGACCCACGCCAACCTTCATCCACGGCTGATGCAAGAGGCTCCCGCACCCGCCGGACACCACCGCGCTCGCCAGAAGTGACTCTTTGAAGCAAAAACAACCACGAGAAGGGCAGGAAGAGGCCAGGAGATGCCATTTCTGGTGGAAGGAGCTGTTTTCCTCCTAAAGATGATGCCCAAGAAGAGTCTAAGCCTGGCAAAGTCATTAACAGGACGGGTCTGAAACCTGCCTGTACCCACCAAGGTGACACTGGCAGCGAAGGGAGGGCAGGGACACAGGAACCTCTCACGGATGAGCTTTGTGCCGTGGATAACGTCAGCAACGCGCGGTGAAACAATGCACGAAACCCAGGGTGCTCCTCTCAATCTTCATTTCGGGAGCCGAAAAGGGCCCTGAGACAAGAAGCTGTGGGGTTTTAAGCAGACACAACTCGAGGGTTACTCACAATAGTATCCTGCAGGCCTCGCTGTTTATTCCGCCCATGGAGTCATAGTAGGTGATGGTTTTTTTCCTGAAGTCCACAACCTACACACAGAGAGATTTGTTAACAACGCGCGGCACCGGGAGCTCATCTCCCTGCCAGGACATGGCCTCTGCTGCCAGAAAATGTAACTTCAGCCCATTGTCCAGCAGAGGAGGATTTCACAGAATCCAGAATATCAGGAGTTGGAAGGGACCT
>NW_010222725.1:0-2582 GCF_000695765.1 Mesitornis unicolor | reverse complement strand
TATATATATATATAAAATACCAGAAATACAGTAACTCTAAACCCTGAACAATCTTACTTTCCCCCGAAGTTTGGAAATATGAAGTGGTTTTCAGGGTACTGAGTACTGGGCTGTGTTGTTTTACAGAGAGCTGTAAAGTAAGTAGGCAGTACACATTTTGGGGTAAGGGACACACTGTGGGCAGAAAGCAAACCTAATAATTGTGTCATGGAAATGCCCTAGACTAGGAAATAGATTTTTAACATTGTTTATAGGCTTTGAGTTTAGGATGGTCTGAGAGTTTGATCTTAGAGAAAGAGGGAAGTAGATAAGGAAAAAATAAACTTTTTTTCATTTGATCACAAGTTATTTGTTCCAGTGGAAGGATTATCATGTAAAATGCCAGGCCTGAGTTATACAGGAAACCATATTATGTGATTGCAATGATCTTTTTCAGTTTCCAGAACATGTGCATCTACTATTAATTAATGTTATTTATTGTGGATATAAGTATAGCTGAGACATACAGGGGATTCTTCTTGCATTTTATGTCTGGTCTGGACATACTATTATTTCCTTAAAAGTAGTAGAGACATATGTGCTTCTTCATTCATCATTCACCTGCCTCACTATAGCTAGCTCCATTAGGAGGTGATGAATCATGTCCTAGAAATTCCTGTTTCCCTCTATCAGCTTTACAAGGAGTTGAATAGGACAGCAAAGAGCTCTTCAGTCAGATTAATTCTACCTTGGGCTCAGGGCTGTGGGAAAGAGAAATCTTTTCCATTTGTGCAGAAAGAATAGAAGAGGCAGAAAATACTGTACTGGCTGAAATGTTAAATAGCCAACCTGGAAAACATGCAATTTAGATGAGACAGTTGTGAGTATTTTTCATATGCCACTAAGCAATTCTGGAATAGTTAATGAACACATCAATTTCCAGGACATTATACACAAATTTACTTTTTCTGTTTGATTGTGCTGAATGCAGTTTGTCAGACTATAACTGCATTCAGTTATCAAGATACTTATTCGTATGTTTTGAAATGTATAAAAAAGCTGCATTTTCTCTCATCTGCTCTCCTTCTATTCCTTCTCTCTCAGATTTATTGCTGAGTTGTAAACAGAATAATGAGAAGTATAATTAATAAGACAGGCTGCTTTTAAAAACTTTACTTACCAATTAACACCAGATGAAAAATACTGCCACAATTATACAAAAATGAGCTTATTTGAGTTCATATCACTTGAGCGAATATATTTGGACTTAAAGTTGAAGAAAATGCATAACCTGCAACCCCTTAGAGTGGATATCCCAGACAAAATGTACTACCCCTTCCTCTCTGGCTTAATTTCAGTAATCTGATACCTAAATTACCAAGGCAATCAGGATATGATAGGTTTAAAATCAATTAGATGGAACTGCGAAAAGGATCAGCAATCTACAGATATTGACTAAAAACTGCAAACCTATAATTGTGCATGGATCTGGAAAATAAAATTATGTCCATTTAGAACATAAAGGAAGACATAATCTAAAAGTTAGCCGTTTCCCACAAGGCACAATGGAGAGACTCTGTTAACTGCTTTAAGTAATGATCTGCTGTCTTCTGAATCTGAAGATAAAAGCAATAGTAAGGCCAACACCCACAGGAGTCTCAAAACGACCTCCTTCCACAGTCCTTTTCAAACAAACCCAAGACCACAATAGTAAAAAGCAGATTCTGAAAAGCCCTGGAAAGTCTTCTTCTGGGAGGGCATGAGACATAGTTGCTTATGATCATAGTCTACTATCAGGAAAAGAAAGGAATGGAATGACACTACCTTAAATTAATAAATAAAAAACTGAGAACACCTTCATTTAAATGCAGTTCACACTGTATTGTATTTTAAATATCAAGAACAGAAGGACATGAAAAAGGAGAGAAAAGAAAGGAATGCAGTCCTACAGAAACTGAAGTTAGTGGAAATGGTCTGGAAAATTATGAGGCAAATTTTTCAGTAAGTTAAAAGCTTCACTATCTTAAAGAAGTGAATTTTTTAAATCAAAACGAAAAAGGCATTACAGAGCAAGGAAAGGAAAAGCAGTAACTAAAAATCATGAAGCTGTGGTTGTTTGGAGGAATTTAGGTATAACTGAAAAGTAATATGTAAAAGAGCAAAAGTACTACTGTTGGTAACACAAATATGAAGAAAGTGGGTATCAAAAAGCATAATTCTAAACCCAGGAAGAAAAGAAAGAGAGATAGGTATAGATTAACACAGGAAAGCAAGAGGAGGGTGACATGAAATATGGAGTAATCCTCCTCCTAGTTTTGCCCAAGCACCAGTATTTTAATATGATGGTGTATCTGCATCCTGGTGAGAGCCTGAAACCCTCTAGGTGGGACTTCACCCTGAAGGTGAAGAGGGGATTGGTGTTCCTCACCATCACAGGGTGAGGGTGAGTTCCCATGTTTAGGAGTAAAGGAAAATAAGATTGTAGAAAGGATTATTTGGAGATCCATATGGATGGGCATTGGAACTGAGGAAGCAGCAAGGGCTGAGGAATGATCACAGAATCACAGAATCACGGAAAAGACCTCCGAGATCATCACGTCCAA
>NW_010222724.1:0-2550 GCF_000695765.1 Mesitornis unicolor | reverse complement strand
AATTCCCTCATCCAAGTCATTGATGAATAAAAGTCCCTTGGATGTTCAAAGCTGGATATGTGAAATGACTGCTGCTACACTGAAGCGATCAACTAGATCCGTTGCAGCCACTTCCAAATTCTGTTTGTGCAGGGGCTGTCCGAGTGCTTTTTCCCCAGAGCATGCGAGTCCTCTGAAACCCACATCCAGATTTTCGTACTGTCTGCTGCAGACTGGATTCTGGGTGCATTAGAAACCCCTGAGCATATGGACACACATTAGGGGTGCTGATTCCTCAGGACCCATTGAAAGGTTTACTGAATGCTAAGCACACCTAAGGGAATATATGCAAATTTTCCTTTTGGGGAGAGGAGGAATTCAGGTTAATTTCCTCCCCTTGACTCAGATTTTGGAAGATAAATTAATTTCTGATGTAGAGCAATTTCCACATTCTCTCTATAATGAACAAGCATTTTTTTGCATGTGTTCAGAGTATATCCAAACAATAGATTTGATACTCAGCAATTACGTACTTTTATTTTTTTGTCATCTTTCCACTGGGAGCACTGAGGTCAGAATTCAAATTTAAATACTGTTCAAACCTGTGAGAGCTACTGCTGTTGTAATACTTAACTTGCATGGATTTTATTATTCTGCTGGAGAATTTATCTTTAAAATTAAATACTACCCCACTCTGCAAAATAGTGCTAAATATGTTCACATTTATTCTATGTGGTTACTGGCTTTGCTGCATATCTGTAGAACAAATAAATACATAAACAATTCACTGAGTTAAGAAGGGCAATCCTTAAATAAGGAAAATTATTGTTAGATTGTTATTTACAACCAGAATATTATTGTGCATTTATTCTTAACTGCCTTCTATTATAGGTTACATTGTGCTGCCTGTTAGAAATGGTAGCGTGACAGCCCTGCTGTTTCTCTGGGTCAGTTTTATCTCAGTTATTGAATACTCAAACCTCATTAACTTGCTGTCAGACCTCCAGAACTGCATGGATTGCTGTCTGCAAACATAAACATTTAGTAACAAGTAGTTTTGCATGAATTGTATAATTCTGATGGGTTTTTTGGGGAAAAAAAAAAGTGGTTAGGCATAGGAAAAAGGGGCTGTTAGTCTGGGTACTACAGTGCATACTTAATATATGTGTAATATGCATGAGTGATTTTTCACATATAAGACAGATTTTTTGTTCCGCTAAAGGAACGGAATACATTTTCAAATCACGTCCAAAATTTTACCCTGCATCTAGTCTACTCCATTTTTTTGTTGTTTTACTTTAGGGCAGCTAGATTATTAGAACACTAATCACCTCTTCTGTTATTGTACAGTACCTCACATATCTATCAGTAAAAATGATCTAACATAGCAACAAGTGTTCTGCAGAGGAGTACACCTTGTTCCTGAGTACACCATGTGCCCAAATTGGTCTGTGTTTATGCTCAAGGGGATCCTGATGACTATTCTATGGTCTTTTGCAATTGCTCCTAAAAGTCAACTCAGAGTTAAGATTTTATATTGCAATCAAAAAACTTTAGCCAAAAAGTAGTTGCTTCTCATTACACACTAAAATCAGGTAAAGAAGAGATATATATACAAAGGCTACTAGCAGTTCACCAGATGTTCTGTATATATTCCTGTGTTTTTACAACAAGAAATGTTACTGGTGGCACTATTTAAACATTGAAGACTTCATTTTTCGATCTGCTGGCTTAAATATTTATAACAGTGGTATATTCTGGCAAGATTTGTTACTTAAAATACAAGTCAGTGATGCTTATCTGTGTGCTTCTTTGTACTCTTGCTATTCCTATGAAGGCTGACCTAGCACTCCATTTCAGACCTTGTGGTTGTTTTAAGTTTCACTGTTCACTGTATGTGACTGAAAATGTATCGCAAATGGCTGGCAAAGGATTAATCTGACTGTGCCTTGTTTTCCTTGCTCCCTTAACAGAAGAAAGTGAAAAATATCCAGTAAAAGCTCTGAGGTGAGGCTTATTAGGTGATTTAGCAGGCCTTTGGTCCAGAGTATCCAGATCACATGGCGCAAATTAATCATTTGGGATGACTCCTTACCTTTCTCCATCCATGTATTTATCTCTCCAGCTGTCTATTATACAGGATATAAAGAAGCAAACCTTGCAGACATCTCTCTTTTGAATATTATTTGATATTGAAGTGATTTCAAAACAAGGTAAGTTTCAGTTTTAGGGCCTGAGTACAGTCTAAGTGCATCTTAAATTACAGTTGTCAATCTGAATATAATATAGGTTGAAGAAGTGCAAAATCACCACTTTTTTTTTCCATTAGCATCATATTTGATAGTGAAAGCAGAGCCATATATGACATTACAACATACCGGCATTAGAAGATTTATTTGGCTCATTTAATATATGACAATTTTTTTTTAAAAGAGTCTTTATACTAGAACTTTTTGACCACTTATTTTAATAAGAATGAACTAGAGGTCTCACCTAAGGGTGACATAAGTGTCACAAAATCTAGAGAAAGGTCACAGATAGTACTACTCAAGAAATTAGAGGGGAGGGGAG
>NW_010222723.1:0-2585 GCF_000695765.1 Mesitornis unicolor | reverse complement strand
ACATTCTTAATTTCTTCCTAATGTAATGCATAAAGGAGATCAAAACCAAAGTGCGAGGATAAAAACAGCAGGACTGGTCAGAAGGGCCAGTGTTAGGAGCTCAAAGAGTCCCAAGAGATCTCCTGAAAGCATTCTGCAGCTCTAGTCAGAGATAAATAGGTTGACAAATAACATGGACAGTACCTATCAGGCAGTTCTGAGCCTGGAGCATCTGTTTGAGATTTTATTCAGGGAAAAGCTAAACTTCTGTTTTTCAAGGCCAGGTTTTGCCACAAAGATATGCTCTCAGTGTTCCTTCTCTTTAAGGCAAGAGGTTTTCTGAGGTTTGTGGGTACCCGTGCACTGTGGAGGGTTGGTGCAGTGACCCGAGAGAGCTGGGAAAATGCAACACAAGAAAAATTCTCCATGGAGGGTATGTGTATATAGAGAAAGGGAGTGTAAGTGCATTAAAGGATTCTGTATCACAGATAATCAAATGAAGTTGCTCTGTCAGTACTCAACCAGGCAAATAATTTCCATTAGAGTCAAAGGCACTTTTCCCATATGAAAAGGAGACAAACAGATGATAGGCTATTAAAGTATGGATCTGCAAATGCAGCCAGCCAAGATGGCTGAGGATGATCCATCCCTGGAATAACTGACAAGAGAAAGTACCTAATAGAGAGGGCCATCCCCTCCTCAAAAGAGAACAGCATTAGCAAGAGAGAAATCAGCATAGCATCTCTCACTGCATCCACACAGCACTTTTACTGACAAACCAGAGAAAGGAGATGGTGAAAACTTCAGTTAAAAGAGAGATTTGGTGACAAACAAAGGAAAAAAAAAGAAAAATAAGGAGAAATTTATCCCTGAAGTGAGCTGGATTCCTAATATACAAAGATATATAAAACAGGTGGTATGAGAAGACCGTATTTCTTCTCTGCAGTGTTTGCATCTTCTGATAGTATGCTATAATACTGAGGCCAAGGCAAATGCCTCTTCCATACATGTTGCATGCATCAACCTTTCCTGTGTAGTATCTAGCCATGCAGCCCTGTTACTGATATTTTGTGAAGCAATACTGGAACATGTACAGATCATTAAATCTCACACTGGAACTGGTTAGCTGGACTTGGACTAAATCCTCACAAATATTAATGTCTATATTATGCCTTTCTTCAAGTAATTTGATTTTCTCCAGTTTTAATCAAATGTTTTGAGAGGTTCTATGTACTGTTAAACCTAAAATGGCACCATTTGTGTTTCTTTTTAATACCAGATGTTCTCAGAAAACTACCATATACTTTTTCACATGACTACATTGTATTTCTTGACATCTTTTATGCAGCATAGTAGAAGTTCCAGTTACACATATGGGTGTAAAACTTTGTTCTTTAAACCTGTGCAGACAAAGAAGTACCAGCAGAAATGAGCAGAAACCTCTACTCACTTCGCAGGTTCTGTACGGGGAAAGAGCCGGTGCTGCTGGAAGGGGGCAGGGAACATTTCTGGCAGATGCACTCCTTCCCATTAAAAGTTACCCGGTCGCCTGCAGGGAAAGGCAGCCTACAGCAGAGGAAACAAAAGCAAACAGGTTACAGTCTCATGCCTTTATCAAAATTAATATTTCCATAAAGGAACTGATTATTACTCTGGTTTCTTTTTCTGGTATCTAAAGGTACAAAACCATGCTGAGCACTCAAGTCCAAACCCTCATGTATCTAAGAAATATATCAGCAAAGGTTGATCACTAACAGGATCAGTTATAGAATGAAAAAGAAAACTGGCATTACAGGGAGTAAATACAGGCAAATGCAGCTGCTTTGATGTTGTTACAACACTTCATGAGAATGATTACCTTTATACATTAAAAAACCAGCACTGGTCCTCCCAACTTTGATCATATCAAAGTCCTTCTCTTAATCTACATGCCCAGAAAGCAAACATCGATCAACGCTCACTGGAGAAAATCTGTCCCAGTTATAAAACCCAAAGCATCTACATTTCTTGTTTGCTCTACTCAACAACAGCTCTCCTTACGCTTAATTAAATCCTTCCTTTTTATCAATGTCCTTAAAACAAAAAGCTTTCCACTGCGAGCTTTTCTTGTCTGGGCACAGGAACTGCTGTGGTTTTTTCTCTAGAAGGACCAGATGGACTTCATAATGCAGCAAAGGATGGTGAGGATTTAGAAACACATTTCACTCCACCCAAAGCTCACGTCCAACTAAATCCCAAGCAAGCTATCAAAATATGGCTTAAGTGGGGCAGAACATAACTCAAGCCTTCTGCCTCGTGGTGAAGTCCATCTGATCAGATTATTTCATTAACATTTCATTTAAACTGCATGACATTCCCCCACAAACACTATCAAATATAAACCGAGAGGTTGTCTTCACTACAAAAGCAGCACAGATACTTCTTGCTAAGCACGAAAATTATTTTGCTCCCTAAACCTCCCAAGTGTGACTTATTCTACAATTATAATGCATTTAAAGTAAAATTTTTATAACTTAAATAAAGAACAAAAGCACTGCTGTCCTTCGTTTCTAAATAATGTTACTAAAATCTATTTTAAACCTGTTAAGTAAGGGTTCAACATTGTC
>NW_010222722.1:0-2562 GCF_000695765.1 Mesitornis unicolor | reverse complement strand
CCGTGTTCCTGTGTGACTGCTCTGGTGATCAGTAATAAAAACCCTTTCCATGTCTGAGGAGCACAACTCCTCTGGTCAGTTTAGACCTAGTGGGGAAGTGTATTTGGCCATAAACCAATGCTGAGTGGAGTCAGATCAGTGAAAGGGAAAAATAATATCTGACTTTCAGAGAAAAGAGAGTTCAGGACCCAGCCTACAGGCTAGAGTCAGCCCTAACTAAACATTTACCTCTATATCAGTGTTACACCTGAATCCACACGCTGCAGAGCGGTTACAGATGTAGCCACAGGACTCACCTCTAAGCTCTATGATTAATTAACAGCCTAATGTATTTATTAATGGCATGGTCCACAGTGTCTTACATCTATCAGCTTCAGGCTGAATGTCCTCTTACAGTTCATTCTGCCCACCTTTAGAAAAGTGCTGATATGAGTTATCTTCTTTTTTGCTTACTTGTTTTCATAGATCATTACATTGCATGAGAACAGGACCCTATCCCGGTCATTAGGGATGCTCTTAGAAAATTAAAGTAAGCTCACTTCAGCTGCAATCCAAGCTATTAGTGAAAAATCAGTGTAATATCTGCATCTCCAGTCCTTCTCTGACTGTCTCAAAATCGGAAATATATTGATTTGCACAGTATCTGTATAAAGATACAAGACAAGAAGTTCATGAAAGGTGTTTTGGGTGAGGATATTTAGGTCTCATGATGACTTGAGATTTTTTGAGACCCTGAAGTTGAGGCTACTGAAAGCTGCTGGGTTTCAGCACTTCCGAAAACATAGCTACATCCTCTATGCCAGGCATCTGGTCCCATTTTCTAAAGAACAGAGGGCATTTCATCCCGCTTGTTTTTGACACATACCCAAAGATGGGCTAAATTTCCCTCTGGACCTGAATTGAGCACATATGCACATATATATGCAGCTGAAAAACAAAAAGAATAAGAAAATCCAAGGGAACTAATGGAAGCAGATGAACGCTGGTATTTTACGATGAAATTTTGACTTGCTTGGGATGGGGAACTATCAGATTTCCCTTTCTTTTCCATATATTTCTGTCCATCTTCTAGAAATCTAAGTCGGGCCTTCCACTCTCCTAAAATGCTTTTTTGATTATTAAAACCTGACGTTATCAAGCCAAAAGGGACCAGTACTCCCAGTTTCCAGGTATGCAAAGTCATTTTCTTTAGGTAAAGCGTGAAAACGGTTTCCAAGGCTCATTTTTAATGCATTTTTAGGAACGGTAATCGAATGCTTTGGAGATTGGGATGTAGTAAAGGTTATTTTGGGTCTGATGAACGGTGTTCTGTGTGGTACAGAGCACACACCTTCCCCCTTCTCCTTCCCTTTGCTGTATGCAGAGCACAAATAACAACATTAGTCTCCTTACCCCACATTGCTACGTGAGAAGCATTTCTAAGAGCCTTAGATTTACCAATTAGCCGTAATCTAAGTAAACCGTTAAGAAACCAGCATATTTCCACCCGTTTCTATATCTCGCTCACAGCCTACTTAAATCTGGGGTGCGAGTGCTGTGACCTGGGGTCTATTTCCAGCTCAAGCAAGGAGGAGGAATCTTGAAAAATACAGACTTTTTTCTCAGGATGTGAAAGGTTTGAACAGCTTTTGGCCATCTTCTTTTTAGAAAAACATCTAAATCTAAAGCAAGGCCTAGTTCAGATTTTTCATCACCATTCGCAGAGAGGAAATCCCAAAATAGCAGGGGCAAAAAAAGTGCCATCACTTCCAGAAGATGTGATGGCAAGCGATGGAGCCCTCTTAAAGGACTTGTTTCACACGTGGAAACGAGCTCATTTCTCACAAATAAATGCAATAACTGTATTTTCATATGGCATGTGGCTAGAAATAAGCTTATTACACCAAGACACAACTTCCATGTGAGGTTTGGAAGATCTAGAAAATGTTAGATTTGTACTTTCCAACACCATGTTTGTATTGGAAAGACAAATGTCCTTTAATATTTACAAGAGGACATAGCCTTTAGTACAGGCCCCCTTGCTACTTTTCTCTGCACAAAACCAAATTCATTCTGGATATGAGATTTAATTTAATATTCATACCTGTGTTAAACACCAGTGCCATGACTCTTTTTGGTTTACTGTTTTATGTCCTAATTTCCATTGGTGTAGATTTATTTACTTCCTTACAGGTTTTAGTTTGTAGCAACAATGATACAGTATCTGAACTTTATAAACATTAATAATATTAATAAACACTAATAACACAACACCTCATGAAGACACCAAGATTTTGTCGGATGAACAAGAGGAG
The DNA here is from genome assembly GCF_000695765.1 of Mesitornis unicolor. Classification (NCBI taxonomy): domain Eukaryota; kingdom Metazoa; phylum Chordata; class Aves; order Mesitornithiformes; family Mesitornithidae; genus Mesitornis; species Mesitornis unicolor. The sequence goes on along the minus strand of NW_010222722.1, from coordinate 268 downwards.
AACAGAGCAAAAAACCCCCAGAATCTGCAAAATTTGATTTCAACATGACCATCTCAATGAATTAACACATTCCAAGGGAAATGATTTATCAGAATAGTTGGCGTTTTTGACAACTATTCCTATGTTCAACATATGGCAGAAATATGGTATGGTTGTTTTTATGTCACTTCTGTGAGAAAGATTATTAAATACCACAGAACCAGAATGTAGGAACTTTGATAAATTATTGTCCAGGTCTGAGCTAAACAGAACTAATTTTCTATTCAGT
>NW_010222721.1:0-2587 GCF_000695765.1 Mesitornis unicolor | reverse complement strand
CCCTTCCAGCTCCTCACATCCTGTGATTCTGGGAAATAATAAGGTATTAATTCACCTGGTTATTTGACCTGATGAAATTAGAGGTTTCAAGCATGAAATGACTCAGTAGAGTGGGAGCATGGAGAACAGAAAGAAAAGAGCCATCTCTTGTGCTCTGTAAAGCCAGCTCTTGACAGCTGGGAAAGACAAATATCATCAAATGTTAAACAGAGCTAGTGTTGTCATACTTACAAAGTAAATACACTTCCAATTATTTTTTTTCTGTCCTTAATATTTTAGTGTATTTGAGAAACATGACCAAAGACCATACCTAGGTACAATGGTGACCGTGATAATTCTGTGAAAACACTGTTTGAACTCTTTCCTCACAGATATATGGCTGGTACTTGCACTGAAGGAAACAACTGTAAATTTGCCCATGGAAATGCTGAACTCCATGAGTGGGAAGAACGAAGACAGGTTTTAAGAATGAAGCTCAGCAAAGCAAGAAAAGACCACTTGATTGCTCCCAGTGATAATGACTTTGGAAAATATAGTTTTTTGTTTAAAGATTTAAACTAATACTGAGATGACACATATACGTTATCAGCTGGAAGCGTAAACCAGAAAATTTGACAATAATCAAAGCATGTGACAGAAAAGCTGCAGGTTTTCTGCTTTTATTGTCGTATATTGTTCCTCCTGAACAGCAAAATGTAGTAGATTTAGGGGGATTGAGCAGACCTGTCTGTGCTTTCATGAACAGAGTGGTGATTAAAAAAATCTGAAGTATTACGTGCTTACTCACCTTCTGTTGGACAGAAAGTTAGGAAATAGAAGGGGGGGAAGAGAGGTTATAATGTCTAGGAAGCCCCCTAGTATCAGTCCTTCAGTTGAAAAACTTTGCGGTGTCAAGGTATTACAGAACTGAGTGTTCTGGGCTAAGAAGAAAATGATGGATGAAAATTCTTCAGATCTTTTAATGGAGAGGATTTGTTTAAAACAAAGTTTGCTACTTATCTATATGTAGGTTGCTAAAAAGGATTTTCTTATTAAAGATTTTAAACAAAATAACCATTTAACTACAATATATGTTGAATGGGTATTTTTTCTCTATTTGTATGTTTCAATATAATTTACTGAAAAAGGATCTTGGGAGGAAAAAAAGTATTAATTTTTGAAAATGAAGTAGTTAAAATTCTGTTTCTTGGTCTTTGGTGTTTAAATGATGATTTTTGAAAGATTACACTTGTATGTCAGTATTGTGTATTATTGTATGGACTAATGTTGCCTGTAATAAAGAGAACTTTACACAAAGCTGTTTTCTGCATGTAGCCTCTCAGGATTGAGGTTTTGTAAAAACAAAACAAACAATGATTTGCCTATTAGCAAAAGCTTGAGCACCTGTAGCTAAACATTTAATAAGTTGGTATTTGTGTTTGCAGTTTTGTGTATTGTCATTAGCTCATTGCATCACTAAAATAGCAAAACTGGCTGACGACCTGCCGAGCAGGTAAGCGTTTTGGCGCTGGTGGTGCAGGGAGGTGTTTTCAACCTTTTGACTTGGGTATGAACCCTGGCCTCAGTGGCCAGGGGGGTGGTATTTCAAATCCCATGTCCTGCAGGCCCCAGGAGGTAGAAAACCATTGCCAGGCTGCGGTGACTTCTGCCTGAGGAGTCTTTTGGCTTTGCAGTTGCTGGAGCTTCTTTTGCATTTTGGCTTCTCTGCGGATTGTGCTTTCAGCTTTCTCTGTGTGTTCACTTAATTACTTTTTATTAAAACTAAGCTTCTTTCAGTCATTCATTCAAAATAGCTAAACTAGGTTTTGTTTTTTTTTGCCCCATGACTGACTTCTCCTTCCTTTCGAGAGTATTTTTCTCTGTTATTGGCTGACCTTATATAATTAGAAGAACTTTAAGAATGACTTTGGTAGTTTGAATGTAGTCATTGGCCATATGTTGTGTACGTAAAGTGTTAAACCAAAGCTCAGTGATGCCCATACCGTGACAAGCCTGGATGCTGTCCCTTTCACTTACAAAATGAAAGCACAATAAATACAAAACCCCACCCCGCTCGGGGAACTTGTGAAGCAAGTACACTAGGCTGAGGTGCATTTGAGTATGATGTACAGTATGCATACAGAATTAGTTTGGTGCTTGAAATACCACCTGCTGCAATGCTAATTTTTTTACATTGTTTGTAACAAAATGAGCTTGAAATAGAGTACTATGGACACTGTTATTTCTGTGACAAAACCTGACTGTATCGTGTGCCTTTCTGAATTGTTTTCTCAATTTTATGCTTTCATTGTTCAATGTAAGTGCTCTGTAAATTATTGGAAGTAATTCTAGACAAAACTAAACATGAAACCCTTGTTCTGTAAGGACGGTGTGAAGTCTTTAGTGGCTGCAGCGCGGAGTCTGCTGGGGAACGGCTGCCGAGGGGGTGACTCGGTCCCCTGAGAACCGGAGGGGTTCCCCGGAGCGACTCCCTCCAGATCCGGGCGAGGGCAGCGCTGGCCCCGTCCCGCACAAGCGGCAGGAGGCGAACGCTGCCATCCTAGCGCGGTTTTCCTGAGGCCGCGGGCGGGCCGGGAGGCGAGCGAGG
>NW_010222720.1:0-2576 GCF_000695765.1 Mesitornis unicolor | reverse complement strand
TGGGTGATCTTTCGAGGTCCCTTCCGACTCCCAGTTTTCTGTGATTCTGTAGCAAAGTAAGATTTAAACGAGTCACCATCACTGTGCATTGCACTCACACCTGCTCTCCGAGATCATCTGGCTGCAATAGGCAACAGGCAGACTCCAGGACCAGGAAGCCCCTTCAAACAGCGTTCCTAGCAATTCCACTTTCAAATATCACTTCACTGTGCAAGTTGGGAATCTCACAGCAGTACTCCAGCTTACAGCTAATCTAGTCTACCTGTGCAATAAATCACTGGTTTGACTATTACTAACAGTCAAATTAATAATTAATTTCTTAGTTTTTGTCCTGCCTAATTACAGAAACATAGATATATTAAAGGTCCCTTTTACTGCTGCTGAGCTCACCTTATTTGTTTTTAATACAAAATTCTTCTAACAGATTTCTACTATATTATGGCACTTGAAATCAGAGATACGTTCAGTTCTGAATCATGCACCATTTTAGCTGTTAACATTCTCTAATTGGTAATGTTAATAGCCCTGACCTCCCCAGCACAGATTTCACGTTCCAAAAGTTCCTCCTCACTTAGTTTTTATCACACACCCCTACAGTAAATAATCCTCCTTGCTACTTCTCTGTCCAGTTTCTGGTTCCACTTTGATTACGGCAGACCCTATGCTTTCCCCAGAGGCGCTCTCTGCTGGAAAGAGATCTTGTGCATAACTAAATTTAAGCTTTGCTTCCCTAAGCAGTCTTTCTATTGAGACCAACAGATAGCATCTGCTTAAGTGATCATAAGCATTGTGGGGAAGAGATGAATCACCCAACCTAAAACTTGCCTGGCTATGATTAATACTAGGTACAAGAAACTCAGAGTGGACACCCATGGAATAGCCTACTTATCAGAGAAGTTTCTTCCTAATCCCCTTTGGTTAGCACTTTATTTGTTCCCTGTTGTATAATGGTTTTTCAATTCTTTACAAAGGCTTTACAAAGCTTTCATTTAACCTAACATAATGTACTGTAAATGAATAATCCCTTTTCTTTCCTGATCCTGTTAATCTTTTGGCCTCAGTTACATCTCACAGCAGTGAGATGCAAATGTTAATTATGCAAGAAGTATAAGATCTGGATTTTGATTTCCATCTGTCCAATACAAGTCCAGCACAAGAGGCAGATAACAGAGTGCTTTCCTGTCACCATGGGAACATGATTGCCAGGAATATACCACGAACAACATCTCGTATTGACTCCCAGAAGCCCCAGTCAAGTACCCTCTACCCACTAGAGCCTTCTTTATCTCTTTTGTTGATTCATATTTTTCACAAACTCCTGACTATTCTCACTGTAACTCAACCTTCCTTGGGACTGGAGAAACACTGTCTTACTCTAATTCATGTAATATCTCTTCCTTGTTAGCATTATGGATGTCAACTGTCTCACCTACACAATTTATATGGATGTAGAAGTAGCTGAAACATCTTATTAATGTGACAGTGAAAACAACCAAAGCTGACAAAGTTGTGGGCTGACCCCCTTTTTCCCTGGCCATACCTCCCATGGGGCCATACAGCACTCAAGTGACCTCCCAGTTGGGGAGCTGAGCGAGTTCAGAGAACTGGGCAGCAGAAAACAATTTCTGCAGCTCAGTGCCCCAGCCTGGATGACCAAGGAGTCAGACAAGTGCAGTGAAGCAAATGCCTCTGAGGGTGGGACTGAACAGAACCAATCTCCTTTGGTTTAAACTGTTTAAATCCCAGCCTCATAAAACATTTAGATTCTATAACCAACCCCATCTAGTAACCGTGCACCAGTAAAATGGAAAGTCCTCATTTTCTTTCCTTGCCTCAGTCACAAGCTGGCTTTACCTCTTCCCTCACACTTAACTCTGGTGCTCACCTAACCAGAGGGAGAGACAATTTGACTTGGCAATCCAGAAGAAAATTAAATTGTTAAAAACCTAACAGAAAATTGTTCTTCTTTCCAGTTCAATCAGCTACATGTGGAAGTCAAAGACTGAAAACAGACACAAGGACAGAGGCTGAATCATGAAGGAGTTGGGGAGAGAGGTGAAGTGATCTGTCCTTCCAGTGGCATAAAACTAAACAGGATGAGGGTGAAGAAACAGCGTACAGCAATGTGATGGCTTATAACTCTTAAAAGGAGGCCACGCCTTCCATCTGGATTTCCCACCATTACTGGCTACGCTGTGCTGGCTTTGTCACTAGTGAGCCCCTTGCAGAAAGGCATAAAACTTGCTAGAATGGCTGAAGGTTTTCCAAGGGGAGGGGAGAAGAGGCAAGATGATGAGGCTGGAGGCAAGGAGTAAGGATAGTTTCCCCACTTCAGCTTCAGGGACCTGTCATGTCAGCTCAGCTGTGCATGGAACCATGGCTTAAGTACACAGACTCCTCTTGCAGAAACAGCAGTGTTAGGGTTATACCATTCAAGTGCCTAAAGTATGACGCTGTAACCAGATATACATATGTACTTGAGCCATCATCACCGCTGATGGCAGCCAATTCCTGCCTCCTCTGCTACATCAGTGATTGTACGCTGTAACAGAATCACAGAATCACAGAACATTAGG
>NW_010222719.1:0-2580 GCF_000695765.1 Mesitornis unicolor | reverse complement strand
TCCTGCATTCAGAGGATGTGTCCCAAAACTCTGAAGTCTCTTAATTTTATAAAATAAAAGCCCTTTCTCTCCTTTTTCTCTGCTGGGTGCTACCACAATATCATCATGGATTTTCCTCTCCTTTTTGTGGTCTCTTTCGTTTCCAAACAGAGCAGAGCACCTGTACACATTGTAAGTGAAGATTAGAACAAAGAAAAACACATCCCTGCCAAAGCAAAGAACTTGTTTAGCCACTTACACAGTCATCTTATAAAAACTCTTTCTGGACAGTATTTATTTAAAAAAGGTCCATAAACTTAGCTTACACATATGAGGTGAGACAACTTCAAAGAGAAGAAGCCCAACTCTTCATGCAAATTCATGACACACAGCATTTAGTAAGGTTTTCCTGAAAGCGAGCATTGTGTATTTACTCTCTGGTTTTCAACACAATTGCATGTATGACTCAAAACGGGGATTTTTATCACTAATTCTCAGTCCTCTCCCTATGGTGAAATTGCTCAGTTGTCAGATCTATGCTTTCACATCGAATAAATTATTTCTGCGCAAGAAGTCTGGCCAATTGGATTTTGTCCAGTTGGAGTCTTGCTTGGATGTGCTTATGTGCGCAGAGCACCACCCCAATAACAAGAACATTTAGTCTGCACTTGTAAGAGCTGAGAAAACTTTTGGGGGAGGCTCATTGCAATAGTAACTCTAATGCACCAGCAGTGTGGCTAGAGCAAAAGAATCTAGTATCTTCATTTTATTGTAGCTTTCAAGTGAAACATATACATGGTGTGTCTGTTTTTTTCCCAAGTGATATTCTTGTATGAAACCTTCATTCTATCCAAAACAATGCTTCAAGAAGAAGTCTTTTATTTCTGTAAATCAGAAATGACTCAAGACATGAAGAGAATTAAAGGGTCAGTGGTGAATCACATGAGCAATTCAACAGTTTCAAAGCAAGAAAAACATGTATTGCAAACAGGTCACATGAAGCCCTGCAAAGAAAGCTTGATTGAACATCTTCCCCAAACTAAATTTACCTTAAAAGATCCTTTGAACAACATCCAGTTCTTAAAAGCCTTTAATCTTGGCATAGAGAAGAAAAGCATTCGGAAAGCCTGATGAGCAGCCATTACAAGAAGTTTCCACTAATTTAAAAAAAAAAAAGGTTCAAATGTTGTGAAAAAAAATTATCTTGATTTTCCTCTTATGCCAGTGTGTATGTCTTTTACTTGAGTCCAGTGATGTTTTCCTTAGTTTAAAGCTGGTATTTGAAATACCAGGGGATAAATAAGACAGGTTTTGTAGGTGGAAAGGAAAAGGCATTGTCAAGAGACAAACGTAAGAGTAGGCAGTTACTTGACAAATATTGTCAGGGTCCTGGGCAAGCAAGTGATGTTTGGAGAACTGATTCTATGTTATCAGCTATGTTTAAGCAAAATCTGCTCTTAGCATCACCTTATTTTAGCAAAACAGCTTATGATTCAGTTGTCTCACCAACTTTTTATGCTGAAGTGAGTTAGTAAAACAGAATAGAAACAGGAAGCTGCATTTCATGTAACTCCCTTTCACACGTCTCCCAGACGAATACTTCCCATCCCCACTGCCCTTCGCGTTAGAGAAGAATGAGTATTATATTCTCTTACCCATGAGCCATGCCGGGAGGAAGTTGGTTTTTTTTCAGTAAATACACTGAGCAGGTAGAAGGCAACCTGAAGCTCAGAAATCCTCCTGGGTAGTCCAAGGCATGGAGCTATCTCTCTCTTATACTCCACTTGCCCACTGCTGACTGTCACTCAGACTGGCAGGCAGCGCAGGAAGGCAAGGGAGAGGCAGGAGGTGCCAAACCCCAGGAGAAGTCGTGGAGTGTAAGGACAGTGCCACGTCTCATGCCTCTCTCGGCACAGGAATGCTCAGACCAGGAAGTCAGAGCCACCTCTCCCAGGTTTTTGTTTCGCCTTATTGCCCCAATCAGTGTGGCAGGGAACGCAGAAGGCAACGGCAGGGAGACACACGGCCACCGCCACCTCCTCCCACCTGGGTTTTCCACCCGGTTCCTTGTATGAACTTAAGACTTGAGTCACGGCAATGCATCTGGAGCTATGATGGATTATTTGTTAACAGATTTTAGATCTCTACACTTCAAGTCTGAAAGCCTTGACTGAGATGGACAGGCCATTCCAGTCTTGCTGTTCTAGATACAGTTTTTACTTGACAGTGGAAGGGAAGATGATAATAAATTGCACATCAAGAAAAAAAGAAAAGGTGGGGAAGAAAAAATGTATTTACAGCTGAAATTGATAGTTGCAACCTTGTAAATATCAGGAGGCATTATAATCAGGAAATGTCTTACACAGACAGCACTTCGCATGCACCACTGGAAGCAAGTGCTGGCAGGTGCTGGCAAGAGCAGGCACCGGTAAGTGCAGGTACCCACTCCAGTGGCTGTCCTGGGAAGCATGCATTCATTATGGGGCTAAATTAACCTTCAGATGGTTTAAAGCTTATTTTTGTTTGATTTATACTTTTAAAATTTTCTTCTTCATAATAATTAATTAGCGAAACACATAGCTTTAGGTTTAAACTGTATAT
>NW_010222718.1:0-2581 GCF_000695765.1 Mesitornis unicolor | reverse complement strand
GGCGGTGGGTTGTGGTGAAGTTGAGATGAGCGGATTTCATCCCTCCGGCGTTGTGGTAACCGGCTCTCGGGAGAGGTTTCAGCCCTTGCAGACCTTGTCAGTGCTTCTGCTTTAAATGAAACGTAGTGTTGAACTTGGTCCCTTAATTAAACGGGTTAAAAACCTGAGTATTGTGTCATACATGGCAATGGATTGGTGGGTCCGAGGTGAGGTCTTTTCAGAGCAAGTTTCTGTCTTTTAAGGACCTTTAAAACTGCCCACCCTAAAGAAATAAAGGGTTGCTTTGCCAGTAATTTTATTTGAGTTAGACCTGAATGCAGGGTGGACCATCTGGGTCTTTTTTTTTTTTACTCCATTAGATGTATTACGTTTATATTTGGTTCAGAAACTGTGCAAAATTAAGTAAGCATAAGCGTTTTTCCCCTTTCTGCTTGATACGCGATGGCACTAATGCCTGATAACTGAGTGTCAAGGGGTGCTGCTTGTTCAAGTCGGCGTGTTTTACCTGTGGGGATGGTCAAAGCTGGTTTTGCCAAAGGAAGAATGAGAACAGATGCTTGTTGGTCACTAATGTGTGATTGATAAGCAATGGGATAGGCAATAATAAAAGCAGATGTTCAGTGCATTCACAGGCAACTTCGCTTTTTAGGCTTGGCTTTAATCCACTACATGTGCATTGCAAGGAGCTCTTTGCAGTATGGTTATAAAGAAATGAGAAAGAAAATGAAGTTGTTGGTACCAAGTTGAAGTCTCTGTACGCTTATGCTTCATTTTCTGTTTTTCTTCAGTGTTTTTTCAAGTGTTCCCTGAAGTCGATGGGATTATTTCCATTGACTCTGATGGGCTCTGGTTGTTTCAGGTCACAGCTTCCCAGCGACTGGGGGCCAGGACAAGTTCTCATAAATGTGAATTCTCTCCAAGCAGGTTTGGGTTTGAGGGTTTGTTGGTTCTTCTAACAAGGCTTTAAATTTACGTTCTGAGAACCAAATACTAGAAAATGGTTCACAAAGGTGTTAGACCTGCAATTTGGCTTGACCATGACTATTCATTTTCTTCCAGAGGATGCAATGACAGCAATTAAGTCACTGTACACATAATAAATGGTCCTTGCAAATAGTATGATTTCCTCCTCAAAATAAGTAGTGTCTCTGCATTTTCATGCTCTGTTACCTATTTCTTCTCGTGGTAGCACTTACTGGGTTACTCTGAAGTCCTGAATTTGGGAATGACAATCAGCCTCTTGATTAAAATCAGTCTCATTGGAAGATTTCATAGTCTTGCTTTTGTATTTGATTTTATTCTTTAATTTAGGTTTCAAGTGTGTGGTGTTAAGCATTCAGCCTGGACGTTTTCAGTGCTTGACCAAACAGCAGGCAAATACCTGCACCTGTGTGTGCTTACATTGCTGAAATCCATCACAAGAAATAGTTATTGTAATAGGACATGAATTTGCTCTTTAGTGTGTTTGTGTATGATCATCATCTCCTTTCTGACTGTTTCAGAGCGGTGATGGAGCTGAGCTGACAGCCAAGCCAAAGAGAAGCTTCTACGCAGCAAGAGATTTATACAAGTACCGACACCAGTATCCAGTAAGAATATTTTTAAATCATTTCAAATTGCCTTTTTAGTAGAAGGCAGCACACAACCCAAACGTTCCTATACCTTTGTGGTGCCTGATAAATAGGAGAAATGAGGATCAAAAGGCTGATGCAGAGGCCCAACGTATGTCAGTGGGAGAGGAGCGTCCCTGCAAATACATGAGATGTGTAAGCCTGGGAACAGTGGTAGGAGCTCAGAAAAAAGGGCCTTGAACATCAAAAAGGGTGGGTTATAGAGCTCAGACTCCTTATTATTTGTCTCTGAAGTTCTTTGCGACTGAAGTCAGGGTGCTGCTATGCTGACTGCTCTACCAGGAGAAGGTACCAGCCAGAAGGAACTTGCAGTCCTTAAACCGAGTCTGTAATCATCAGTAAATCTCCGTGGTTCCTAAAACTCTGATTTTTTTTGTCCTCAAGTTATTCAAACAGCACAATATCGCTTTCTGGATACTCTTGATAGGTTGTTTTTTTTTAGGCTGCTAATGTCCTATTTCCTGTCTTTTAGCAGAACTTCAAAGATCTTCGCTATCAAAATGACTTGTGCAATCTCCGCTTTTACAAGAACAAAATCCCGTTTAAGCCTGACGGTGAGTAATCTGTGGCAGTAATAGTGGTAACAAAAGAATACTCACTAATAATAGTAGCAAAGTGAAATCCTGCCGACAATTGCGGTGCTGACAAATTAAAGGCGTGTAGTTGTATGACTTGAACCTCCCGTGCTGGAGGTGTTGATAGCCTGGGAGCAGGTTATGCTTAAACCACAATTAGTTTTCTCTTTAGGGAGGTGGTGCTTTTCTCATGGGTTTTCAGCGTGATGCAGTACAGGGCGTTGATTGTACCTCTGTTTTACAGTAGTGGCACTGCCCTTTATTAAACAAAGATAAAATTGTTCCTCTGTGCTGCACAAACTCTCACTGTTTGAATAGGAGTGGCAGAGATCAGGGTGTTATCCCTGATCACAGAATCACAGAATATGAGGAGCT
>NW_010222717.1:0-2527 GCF_000695765.1 Mesitornis unicolor | reverse complement strand
ACCTCCAGATACGTGGTTTGATTTGCTTCTCTTCTGAGTTAACTTGCTTCTGTTTGTTCCACCCCAGGTGAAGAGTGGGGACAGGTGAGAGCACCCAATGCCAACCGCTTCATCTTCTCCCATGACCTGTCAAATGGTGCCTTAAACATGCTGGAAGTGTTTGTGTCCAGCCTGGATGAGTTTCAGCCAGACCTCGTGGTACTTTCAGGACTTCACATGATGGAAGGCCAGAGCAAGGAGATGCGGCAAAGACGACTTATGGAGGTGAGATAATTCAACACCACCTTGATTTCCATTCCAACAAATGCTTCATGACACTAATGTTTCTTGGATACAGTGGGTTGTCTAGGGGAAAAAAGGTACGGTCTGGTTGTCTGCCTCGAGTACGCTGCCCATAGTTTGTGGAGCTTATCTTGTGGCTAAATTACCCTTTTTCTGTCCCAGGCACTAAGATGATCGAGGTTGTAATCAAGACTTGCATTCTTTAAACAGCATCTGCGTTAGATAATCCAAGAGGCAGTTTTCTCATCTAAGCCCAAAAGACCTCAGCCACATTTTCTTTTTATTTACAGATCATTGCCTCTTACAGCCGAGTGCCCTTCCTGATGCAATGCACTGCCTTTTCTTTTTCTCTGTTCTAGGATCAGCTGTCCTACAGCTGCTTCAGATTTGTGAGGTTTCTGAATTAGTGCAATAGAAAAGTGCTGAGCTGGGTGCAGATTAGGATTAGACACAGGGTTCCTGCTCTGGGATAATGAAAACTAGAAGTTACTTATTACCCTTAGCAGCACGTTCTGGCACCTGTCAGACATCTCACTGAGAACTGTTTAAACTCCTACACAAGAAGATTAGAGGATGTGTATCTCTGAGTCAAAACCCCTTTGTTCTTTCTGTTTCTTAACGAATGTGTTTTAGGGTGAGTTGTTTTTTTTCTTTTCCTGTACCCCCGTAGGCTGTGGACTCCATCTCTGACATCCCTACGGACATTCCCGTACACCTGGAGTTGGCCAGCATGACGGATCAGGATTTTATGAGCAACATTATGCATCAGGTAATGAAGATTAAAGGACGTGCTCTTCCTATCAATTTCCTTTTCTTCAATATCATAACACAGAGACTGGTAGATGAATATAGAAATGAAAACTTAAAATTAGGTCGTATCCATTTGAAGATAAATTGAGCATTCTGAATGCTTCTGTTTTCTCTACTGAGTTTACCAGAGACTCCTCTGTGCAGCAAAGCAGAACTGTGATGACTTGTGGCTTAGCAGAGGACAGATTTGTTTTCTTTAGCTGAGAGAAAGCATTCAATTTAGGTAGGTTTCTTTGGAAGTTTCATTTCAGTGGTATCTTACAGTTGATCTCAGTCTCTTACTGATGATCTCAGTTGATCATCAGACTGTTTCCAGCAAGGAGTAAGGATTTTATTTTATATTATACTTTTCAGATCTGAGCAAAAAACAGTACTCTGAATGAGGAAGGCCCGAGTCCGGTTCTCTCTTCTGAAGGCACAACTCTTGTTGCTGTGTTTCTGTTAACAGGTCTTTCCCCTGGTGAACTCCATTGGGCTGAATGAGCAGGAGCTGCTGTTCCTCACGCAGTCTGCCTCTGGTCCCCACGCCTCCCTGGCTTCCTTGAGCGGAGTTCCTGACGTGGGTGTCATCAGCGACATCCTCTTCTGGATCCTGAAGGAGCACGGGAAGACCGAGGAGCGCGCCTCCGACCTGACACGGATCCACTTCCACACCCTGGCCTATCACATCCTGGTCACGGTGGACGGGTACTGGGGCAACCAGGTCGCTGCTGTGGCTGCTGGTGCTCGAGCAGCAGGGACTCAGGCCTGCGCGACCGAAACCATCGACACCAGCAGAGTCTTTCTTAAAGCTCCTCTGGAGTTTGTGACCTCCCAGACAGAAGCACCTTCCAAAATCTTTTTAAATCCGGATGAGCCAGTGGTGCATTGGCACAGAGAAGGCATCTCGTTCCATTTGACTCCCGTTCTGGTGTGTAAAGATCCTGTGCGGACCGTGGGACTTGGAGATGCTATTTCAGCTGAAGGACTGCTCTATTCAGAAGCATATCCTCAATAGAAGAGTAAGAGCCTCCTTTTTCTCCAATACTGTACGGTGTCTGAGGAACCACGGTGTTCTCCTTAGGATTTCAGCCGGTGGTGGTAGAGGAAGAGGATCGGGGTGCGGTTGTGTTTTCTGGGTATAACTGAACAAGAGCCAAAGAATAATTCCAGGTATAAACAGATACATTCCAGTCACTTGGCAGTGGCTTGAAGGCTTCACATTTCGGTGCAAACGTTTCAGTATTTAATGTGAAAATTGGTTTTGCTTTGTCTTAAGCGCGTGAGGAGGGAAACAGATATCAAAATCCCTGTTTGGTGTAGGGTCTGTAACTCTGAGCAGGTCTTGTCTGTTAGCACTGGGAAGTACAGCAGCCAGGAGAATTTCCTCTGTGTGGATCCCAGGGAGAGCACGGCCGTGCTCAGCTGTCCTGCCTCTGATAAATTAAAAATAAAA
>NW_010222716.1:0-2552 GCF_000695765.1 Mesitornis unicolor | reverse complement strand
CCCCCTCCCCCCGGCACACACACACCCCGGCCGCTGATTGGACGCGGCGCTCCACCCGCCGACGCGCAACCGCCCACATCGCTGCGCAGCGCGCATGCGCGCAGCCGCTAGTACCCCTTCTGCCTGTAGCCTTTTCCCCGGGCAGAGTTGGGTCCTGCCGCTCGCCGGTGGCTTCCTCGCCTGTCAGAGGCCGCCTCATCCGCCGGGGCAGCTTGGAAAGCCGCGGTGGCCATGGGGCCTGGCTTGGGCACTGAGTGGGCCGTACGCCGCCTTTCTGGTGGGAAGCCGCGGATGCCCCCAAGGGGAAGGCGTTGCCGGGTGGGAAGCGCTGGTTGCTGCAGCTCAGCCTGGGACCCGCAGCCATCGTGATGGGACGGTGCAGGCTGGGTGTGTTTTACTGGTGTAAAACTCGCTCTTTTAGAAATGCAGCGTGAGGCCTGAGCTAGGAAGCGCCACCAATTAATAGGCTTAATAAATAAGTTATTAATAAAGTGATTAGTGATGCTTTTTTCACTAGTCACTAGCAATCGTTAAACTAATGTCTTGTAAAGGTGCCATCCTGAGGAAGTTTTGCTTGCATGACTTACTGAGCTGATGTTGCATGGCCTAAAAATGCTATCGTAGCTCAAGCTATCAAGCTCTGTGCTATATAAGAGGAGATAAGATGTCAAGTAAGGCAAAAAAAAAATACAGCGGAGCAGGTTGTGGTGAAGAGATAGCCTTCAGCTAGCAACAGGCACGCCAGTGCTGGGGCTGAAAATGGTGCGGTGTTACTGTTGAGCTGGTTTCCCTACTGAAAGGCAGACTAGGATGTCCAGTGCTGTGTATGTAGCTTGCATACTCTTCTCAGGTCCTGCTGAGTAGTTTCATGTGATGCCGTCAACATGTACACATTCAGTCTTAGTTATGAAGACATCTTAGAAACTGCTGCTCTGCATTATCCTGCTGTGCGAAACCAGAGAATTTTCAGTTCTAGGCTTTAGTCTTGTCTCCTTCAAAGCAACTTACAGTAGCAGTAAGGTCTTTCCTTCTGCTAACAGTAGACAGAGAGCAGCTTGTTCTCCCCAGTATTGTCTTGAAGGCAATGCAAATGGAAACTGATTGAAAGACAGAATAAACCTCTCCTCATTTGTATATTAAAAGGGAAAAAAAAATTCTGTTGGCTAGACCAGCAAGGAGTAAACTCCATGTACCTCTTCATTCAAGTACACCACTGAATGCAACCATCTTCCAGAAGCTGCATATCCTGAATAAAATATTAATGATGGCAAAAGATGCACTGCCAATAATACTAATGGGAACTTAATTGTTATGAAATTTTAACGAAGTTTAACAATTTTGTTTAGATTTGAGTTAGAAGGTTGCATTTATGCCTCATAAAATAAATAAGTAGCTAAGAAATACACAATCTATCTTACCGTGTATTTAATTGTCACGTAACTTTCTTGAGCTGTTTTAACAGTAGGCATCCTAAACTTTGTTTTAGCCTTCCTGAGAATTTTTGGGGAAGGTATGAATAAAGATCTCACTGGTAATATTTAGTAATAAGTGTATATAAAAGGGGAGGGAGTTCCCCTCATGGTTGGGTGTAATGACTGACCTTTCATAATTCAGAAAGAGATGAAACCATGGGGAAAAATGCTTGTGTTTGAAAAGCATAGTGTGTCATTCTTAAAAATGTACTTTGTATGTATTACTTTACTCCTACATGTATTAATATGCTTTCCTGCAGAGTTACTAGCATTACAATGGTAATGCTAATGGAATTCTTCTTTTATTTACTTTCAGTGACAAGCCAGTTAGAATTTACACAAGTAGGAGGTCTGAGGGGTTTCAAACTGATTGCACCCCGACCCAGTGACCCAAACGGTTTCATTTTCAGAGCAAACTAGAAAGGAACCTTTCAATAGCTTTCTTCAAAAGTCACTATACCAGATTAAAACTGATAACAGACAGGAAATCCCTGCTGCTTTATTAATTTGTTTGCTGGCTGAAAAGAGGGTTCTGAATAAGATTTTTTTTTTTAAATGGGGAGTGGCTGCATTTCACAGGCAGACTTCGCTTTTCCTTGGATCATTGCTAAGTCATTTAGTCAGTTTTGTAAGGTGTATTTTGTTAGTATTTCTTTGTCTCCATTTCTTATATCAGATGTCTTCATTAGCACCCAATTTAAAAATTACTGTCTGAAGCACTGTAAAAGCAAATGTGCAACTATACCCTAAGTAGCAGTTCCAGATTACTTATTCAAGGGTTTCCAGTTGTTCCAGGCTCTGAGAATTCATAGTACTTTGGAAATTGTGTGTGCAGATGCGAAAGTCTGAAAAATAAAATCTGTCTTTTCCTCCATTGACAACATTCAAGATAGACGTTAACACCTTGTGTAGGTTTCCACCAGGTGAAAGTCTGTCTTCTTGTTACAACTGCTGTAGACCTGACACGTAAACTGCAGCAGTTTTCCAAAGTGACACACCTTTCATTTTACTTTTACATGTGCCTGGGTTCCTACTGTCTGTATTGTGGGCTGATACAGAATCACAGAATCACAGAATCAC
>NW_010222715.1:0-2574 GCF_000695765.1 Mesitornis unicolor | reverse complement strand
TGCTTGGTTTCATGCTTCCAGGCATGCAGCTCCGTGCCTTGGACTTTGTGACTTTTTCCTCTCTCTCTGCAATAAGCTATTGACAGTTTTCACAAACAGCATTTACCCATTTGAAAAGATGTACTTCCATAATGCTTCAGTATCTCAGAGTTTTTACTGAGAATAAAAAAACTAGCCCTGGCACTGCTAAAGGAGGATACCTTGAAAGAACAGCTGATAGTTTCAATGTTCACAAAGAATAGGATAACATTTTAAAAATTATTCAAAATTAAACATCACTTAAAATTATTCAGGCATGGAGTGCTAGGTTTATAAAGACAAGGGATGGCACCACCCCCACTGCCTTCCTGATGCTGGTACCTCAGCCTCATCATTTCTTTTGTGTTGGACCTACAGTTCATGAAGCTGTTTAGAAACCCAGCTCAGAGAACCCCCCCTGCGGGTAACAACGCTGTGGTGGTGTTGTTGTGGCTGTGTTACTTTTCAGATGGACTAGGTCCTTGGTTTGCCTCATGACCACGCAAATCCTTGTGCCAGCAGAAGGGTGGCAGCAGCAATGAGTGGGTGGGAGCAGGGCAGTCCTTGTCCGCAGCAGGCCAGACCATGCTGAATGCGAATGGGTGCACAACCAGGGCAGCAGGGACATCGATGTCTTTGGGGATCTGAGCCCTAGAGCTGTAATCTCATTGGTGTCCTGAGGGAATTATTTTCCTAATATATGCCCTTTTTAAAATGTATTTTAACATTTTACTCTTGAATATACAACTTCCATTCTTCTGAAAGACTAAAATCAGAGACTGAAATCAGAGTCCTGATACTCCTGAATTAGAAAAACATTGCTAAACTGTAATTTAGAGAAAGAAAATTTTTGCTTTAGTGGAAAAATCCCATTTTTTTCTTCCTTTATTGCTAAAAAGTGTGAGACTGGGCTTTTTTCACTCATAAAATATACAGATTTAAAAAGCCTTTTTGTTTAAAAGTGTTATTAAGACTGCAAATTTTCATAAAAAAGTGTAATATTCAAGCATTTAGAAATTGTTTTGATTAACATTCACCTTAAACTGCTATAGATTCTAGATTCTATTGTAGCACAGGGATTTTTTTCAGTATTTTTTCACTAATCCCATCAAAACAATAAGATGAAGGATATTTAAAATTCCACTTAAACTGATACTTAATTTCAAAGACTGGCGGCTAGATTAATATTTTCCAGAAATTAAAACTTTGCATGCAAATATTTAAACAAGTGTCCGCAAGTGAAGTGTTTCTTGTGCAAACCTGGGCTTTAGAGATGACATGAAAGAAAGGGAAGAACACAGAAGTACAGCATAACCTTCTGTCCTCCTGACCCACATTTGCCCACGCCTGTAGCTGTGAGAACGTCACGATAACTACCTGCTTATGACCTTTCTGCTGCAAGGACATGGAGCTCCTCCCTTCAAAAAGGAAAAGTAATGTTACATGGCCGACATGTCGACAGGTAACATTATTCACCTTGAGATATTCCACTTACCTCCTATCGTAAATTCACTTGAGGGGAAAAGAAGTCAATTAAAAATAAACATAAGAAAAGTGGGAAGAAACAATACAGATCTTAATGCAGCCTGGATGACAAGAACTGCAAAAAATAAGTTCTAACGTAAGACCCTACTTGATGTATCCAAATTTTGGATCATAGCTCCTACATGTCAATCACACTGGAGAGCATCTTAAGAGCATCACAACTGCTAAGGCACAGACATTTTTGACAGCACTTTCTGTTTCTCTTACAGATCGGCAAAAAGGGAAACCCCCAAATTTCTGGGGCATCACAATCCCACTGTTTAACCTAAATCTTACGCTTAGGTTTAAGCTTCATCTTTGCCTTCACTATGGACTTTTGGAAAGCTCATGTGTCACACCAGCTACATTCCTGTTTTGCTCATGCTAGGAAAGCCATGAGCAATGGTGACTTGTGCTCAGTCTGAGGTTCACTGTAACCTCCTGATTCTTCTTCAGGAGCTGCCACCTACCTGGCTGTTCCCCATCCTGCATTTCTGAAGTCGATGGCTCTGTCTGACCTTGCAACTGTGGTTCAGGAGCATCCCGCTTTTCCAGAACGTTTTTCCAGTTTGTCAAGATGATTTCTGAAATCTAATCTTGTTTCCCAGCATAGTCACAGCCCTTCCCAGCACCATCGGTGGTGTTATCCACAAATTTAGTAAGAGTGCTGTGTCATTATCCACATCGTTGGTGAAAATCTTTGGTGGCACTGGACAAAATGCTGTGTAATTCCTCTTACAAAGCTCTGTATTCCCACCATTGAGGGCTGAGGACTGCTCTTGTGTACAGCTGGGCAATCAGTTCTGCTGTTGTCCCCTGGCTTAAACCTTATCAGAATGTCACAAAAGTCAAATCCATACTTAAATCAACTAAAATCTCCTTTTTGTTGTTGTTTTTTTTTTTTTATCAAAGAGGGAGGTCAAATTCTTCTGACCTCGGCTGTTCCCGTAAAGCTGCTGCTGCGGCTTACACATCCTTTTCTCACACTCTGGATGTTTGTGAGCAGCAGGCTGTGACAGGGGAGGGGCGGTG
>NW_010222714.1:0-2543 GCF_000695765.1 Mesitornis unicolor | reverse complement strand
AGCTGCAGCTATGTGAGGATGACAGGAAGGCCTGCACAAAGCATACCAAGATACCCAAATGCAGTGGGAGCAGATGAGCTCTGTACCTGCAACCCAGATGCTCCAGTGGACCTGAAATCCTGCATTTCCCAAAGCCTTTCAGCAGCACCGCATCCCCAAGTATTGTGCGTGGTACTTTGCTTCACAGCATCTCAAAGTAGGCCCAATGCCTGATGGCCCTTTCTGCAAAGTGTAATTACTTTCTGCCTCCTCTGTCTTGTGAGGGCTGGTGGCATGGCTGTAGCTTTTCAAATGTAGAGCTGTGCCTGGCCTGCAAACAGAGGGATAAATGGAGTCCTGAGGAACTCAGGGAAAATTTGTGTCCATTTTAATGAAACACCGTGGTTAGATTCAGTCATGGGACTCTTTAACAGCCAGAGAGCATTTAGCTGCAGGGTCTCATGAGTCACTGCTGCATGTCATGAGGAAAACACGCCTTCCTCAGCAGATGAAGGTTAGAAGGGTCTTACTTTTCAGATATATTTCAGCTGATTGGATTTATCCGTAAGCCAGAAATAAGCATGGCAAGAGAGAATTTGAGAGGGAAAATGAGATGCATTTCACCAGTAAATTGTAAAAATGGAAATTTAAATTGTAAAAATGGAAATGTAACTTTTTATGCACGTGTTCATTGCAGGAGTCTGAATTATCGGAGCCAGTATTTTCCTAATCACCACTATTCTCTGTGTACCCTCCTTCAGAGCGTTGCATTCCCTGGAAAACCAGTGCTGGCTTATGAATAGGCAATTACCTGTTTCCTCCTTCCCGCCTGGAGGAGGAAAAGGAGGAAGGTGCCCCAAGGATGCCTTTCCACTTCTGGAAAATGGTAGCTTGCAAATGCAAATTATGCTTTTTTGTTTTTGTTTCTATCCTTCAGGAGTCTCTAGGTAGAAAGGACTTTAGAAAACAACCTAGTACTGGCTTGCCTGCAGAAGTGAGCAGTGAGACATGCACAGGCTGATTCGAGGGTTTTTAGCAGCAGTCAGGGATTCATCAGGCCTCAAGAGAAGATCATTTGACCTGAAGGATGTCCCTGGCAGTACACTGAGAGAGACCAACCCATGGCTTACTGGAGGAGTGGGATGGAGGATTAACGGGTGATGAGGATGCTCTGAAAGGCTGGAAGATACAAATTGATTTCTCTCTGGTTAATAACCTGAATAAAGCGCCCAGATCCTGCCTGAGGAAGTCTGTGGGAGAGACAAGGCAGAGCAACAGTGGATGAAGAGAAGTTTAAAACCACCTGTGTGGGGAAGAATTTATTGACAAGGCAAGAAAAAAGCCTGCAGGACACCGAGCTGAGCTAGTGGTCTGCAGAGTAGCCCACAGCATTGGCATCAAAGGGCTGGTTGGTCAGCACAGTGAGAGGGCACATAGGCTAGGCACTAATGGGGGGTAACGGCCAGATCCTGGGGACCACATGGGTCCTCATGCCATGCTTTCTGGCTCACAGGTGCACAGCACCTGGGGCTTACCCCACTTTCATGCAGCAGGTCAGGGGTAGAGGAGCACCTCTGCTCCTCGCTAGGAGCAAGGCTGCATGGGGGCTGGTTGTTTCCAACCTGCTGCAAAGCATCTTGCCCTGGGAGTCACGATCTCCCTCCAACAAGTGCTTTTATTTGCATTTTCTGTGGAGCCAGCTAGCCAATGTGTGGGAATCATATTTTCTTTTTATTTGCAGGAGCTGGTATACCTGGAGGTTTGACTCAAACTTGCCTTGGTATTCCAATAACAAGATATTAAAGCTGTTATGTTTGTTATATTAACAAGCTGTGGTGTTTGTTTTAGTTTAGGGGTTATATTTTCTACAGTTCAGCATGAAGCTCACTGTATGTTATGAAAAATTTCAAAAAAGGAGTTGGCTCTCAGTGCTTTGTTGACATATTTCTCTTTCAGTTCTTTATTAAAGTGGTATTAAAAAATAGGAAGTTACATAAAAGAACCTGCATGTCGTTATTGTAAGTGTGCTGAATAGGATTACCAACTCAATGAACCTTTAAAATACATTTACTGACCCGTTTACCTTCCTGAAATTGATGTATGCTTTATATCCAAGCTTAATTTAATTTCCATATTAACACTATTATCTGTAAATACAAAGGGCATGAAGTCTCCCTTTAAGAGAGAGAAATAGATCAAATTGCATGAAATGGTAGCAGATGTTATTTTTCTCCAAGAAATTCATTTAAATGTATTGCATAAAAACCTGCAGAAAGAATTGGAGAACTGAGCCTATGCTTCTTCTAGAAAAATCAGTTTGTGGCAGTTGTGATCTGGAAACATAGCCTATTATAAAATAATTGAAAACTGCAGTTTCTGTAGTAAGGGGCCATTTTTAAGTACAATTGATTTGCTGGTGGTGGACCCAACTGAAGAACAGTTGAAAGCAAAGTCATTTTCCCAACCTGCAGAGAGTCCTGCCCCAATCTCAGAAGCCATTTGTTGTCAGATGACTTTCAAGAACTTTTAAATCTATCCTTGACATTGCAAGGGAAAAATATGAC
>NW_010222713.1:0-2540 GCF_000695765.1 Mesitornis unicolor | reverse complement strand
TGAAATGTCCAATAATTACTGAAATTTCTGTGTCAGCATCTACAAAAGTAATTATGAGCAATGTTCTTGTTTCTAAGAAATAAACTGGGTCAGTTCAGTGCTTGTGTCAGTGCTTGTGTCAATTTAGAATAAATAGCAAAGGAGACTGAGACGATGGCGCTGCAGACCACAGCGTTTTTTCTGACAGGTTTCCAAAGACATTGGATTATTTAACAAAACTGATCCTGAATGCTGGAAGGACAAGAAAATGTTTTGCCATCAAAGGGAGATATGCAGGGAGCCAGAGTGAGGGACTGGTGTAGTTTTTAAATGAAAACACAGCATACAGCCGCCGTATTTCCCTATAGGATGCTCCAGGCACTGCATGTTAAGCAATTTGCAGTGGGAAACTAACTATAAGAAATGGTTTTTGTTTCAGAACTCTTCAGCCAAAAGGCCAGATCACAGATTGCTGCAGACAGGGAAGCTCATGGATGGAGGGAAATGTTTCCATGTGTCGGGTGCCAGTGATGAGGGGGTGGCTCAAAGTGCAGCGGAAATATCAGGGGACCAGACTCATATCAACACCCGGGGACACACAGTATTTTGGGATACACGCTCAGGTCTCTGCTGTGCCAACCGCTGCTCTAATAGAGCTGGCGCGGCCTTTAAAGCATGGAGTATGGAAGAAATAAGAAACAAAACGGTCCCTCCTGTTCCAGCAGGTGATCAATGCAGTTTGTGACTTCTCTGAATCTCAGCAACTGAACAGGAGCTCAGATTTTTGGCAGGGGTTTAAGAATTGCAGCTCCATTCCTATGGCTCCTCTTTGTGGAGTGCTCTTACTTCCACTGCAATTCACATCATATTTGTTTGAATAATAAGGAAGAATTAATAAGCCATAGCCCCTTCTAACTTGTGTACTTATGAAGTGATTTGACAGCACTCTGACACATTTATCACGTGGATTTTGGTTCTGAAAAGCCATCAACATTCCCGTAAGTTTATCATAAGTTACTTTGCCTCAACTTACCAAGAAAAATGAGAGGCATCAATGGTAAAAAACTGAGCAAGACTGAGCTGTGGCATCTGAGCTACTGCACAATGCATCATTTCTGACTTACCAGAATCAGGAAACCAAGGATTCTTTCACTGAACATGCCAAATAAACCCGAAGTAATTAAATGCAAATGAAAATTGTACATAAGCCATTTGAACAATCCCCTGCCAGTCTAATTTTCCTTCAAAAGCATGTATAAATATCTGAGGACATTTAATAATCCTGAGTGGATTAAAGCTTTTATCTCAGCTTGCCATAATGTCTCCATTTCTTCCCCTGTGTTAGTACCGCACTATGAATAAATATTATTAAAGTATATTTGTTAAAATAAACCTAAACATTGGCGGTCCCAGGATCTCACAGCCTTTGCAATGTCATTAACCACCACTGGTGAAAATTGGCTTCCATAACGGGCATCTTGAGGAATTTAATCTCATCACTTTTTCCAGTGGGCAGGGCACTTCTCACTGCTTGAAGCTTTCTTTAAGGGACATTTAAAGTTTTCTTCTATTTTTAAACTGTCTCTTCAGAAAATGCCAAGCTGGAACAGGCTGAGCAAAGGCATTTTGGATTCTCGGTTTGCAGTGACCCATTTGTGAGAGTTGAGGAAATGCCTCGTGAAGAGGCTCCTGCGCCTTTGCTGCCCCTCACGCTCTGGGGGAGGCACGGCCTGAACAGCATCGGTCACGTCTTTGCTTCCTACAGAACATGGAGAAAAACTCGGAATATTCCATGTGCACAACTGCAACTCAGACTGAGCCGTGCCCAAGAGGAGAAACCATCAGACCAAGATGGAACAAAACATTGCAACATTTTAAAACGAAAATTTAAAATTGAAAATTAAATCCTCTCAGAAGTTTTGATTTCAGGAAAACAAAGAAAGAATGCTGTTTGGACTCCTCATGCTGATTTGGAATGAAAAGAAGATTTTCAGTTGAGTTTTCCTTGCAATGTAGATTGGATGTTTGAATAGCTTCCTGCAACATTACAGTATGTATCATACGGGATTTTAAGCTTCTTGCTGCCCTCCTGCGGATGAAATTAATAACTGACTCAGTAAAAATGGGAAAAATGTAAAACAGGGAATAACTGCCTTAGTAGAAGGTAAATTTGAAATAAATTAATGGGATCTCTTGGTCTGGGGCATGAATACTGATTTCACCCCTCAAGAAAAGTGTTGCAATCAGGCAAACCAGGTTTAACCTCTGTCAGACTTTTCTGTATAATACAGACAACAGTTTAGCAACTGAAGGTTTGGCTGTGAAGATAAAATTAATAAAGCGTATTAAAATCCTGAGACGAAAGTCGAACAGAAGGGCAAAACATTTTTTGTGGAGCACATCAAGGCCAGACCACGCCTGTGATCAACCAACAAACTGCAGGGTGACACAAAACACAGGACAGCCTCAAAAACTGCCCCCATGCACAGCTGGGCTCCCACACAGACAGGGAATGATGTTCCATTCCTCCAAGAGCTGCAGAGGGGACAACGTCTCCCCTC
>NW_010222712.1:0-2527 GCF_000695765.1 Mesitornis unicolor | reverse complement strand
GTCCCTTCCAACTCCTAAGATTCTGTGAACACATGAAAAATGATGGCAACTGCTCCTGGTTCCTTCTGATTAGTACCACAGACAACATTTTCATATTCTACTCCTTTTGCTTGGGGTAGTGGTAAAGAGCAGATTTCAAGTGGATCTTGGGAAAGTTTAAAAAGGGATGGATTTGAAGAGAGTGCATCCTTTCCAGGACACAGTGTGGGGCATTGGTGTGTAGAGAAATAGAAGCAAATCCAGGACATGCAATTTGCAACTTTAAAACAAATATTCCCCCTCTTCTCCAACTCCTTGTATCCAATATTAGTATTGAGTAAGAAGATACTTTTATGCTTAAGACCGAATAATAATCAGCTGCTGTGGACACTGATAATCCTTTCATGTCCCTGTTTACATTCAAGATGTTTTTGGTTTAAAAAGAATTATTTTGTCTCCTTTACAGAAAACACACACACACAAGAACACCCAAGTGCCCAGTGTGATTTTAGAAGCACTTGGAAGAAGTTTCATTTCTCTAAAAATATCCTTTCGAGTCCTTACATATGAACATTGGTATTTTTTACCTAATAATTCTGAACAATTGATTTTCTAAAGCTTCTATTAAGAAAAAAAGAAAGCTCACCTATCTAGTGGCTAAATTGTCAAATCCAAGAGTGAAGCACCCACAGGTACCTACAGCTGCTGGCACGGGTCTCACTGCAGCACCGTGATGGAGCATTTCAGCAGTTTGTGTGCAGAGGATGCAGTCAGAGCATGAAAAGGGAGGCAGGATACAAGTAAGAGAAATTCTTGCACATTATTACGTGAGCAAGAAAGACTGCAGTGAAGAAGAAGAGATAGATGTGTGCATGCAGTGATGTGCAGAAAACTGGGAAGTAATTATCACAGATACAATTTGACTGACTGCAAAACGGTGGAACTATTTAATTTACTGTGCATGTGAAATGGCTGAGTTTGGAGAATGCTGAATTTTTCCTGATCATTTTTCTGTGTAAAGTAAGGTGAGAATTTAAAAGAAAACAAACAACAAAACAAAACTAATCCAGTATTTGCTTTCTTCTCCTCTTTACTAAAGCGACAAATAATTGAGCATGTCCAGCATCAAGTAAACAAATCGTAGTTGCAGATCCCTTTGGATCACATCCCTGTAAGATTTACTTCATCTCCAGAACTCTCAGGAAGCCCGAGCAGCAACCCTGGCGTTCGCAGCCCAGGCAGGAGCTCACAGACGAGTCCCTGACCGATGGCTCCAGAGTGAGCTCTTCCTCAGACAAGCACAAGAAGGGAGAAACTGCCCCTCTGCTCTCACTACCAGAACGGAAGGCTTATTTCCTCTTACATAAGTGCTTTGCACAGCCAATCTGGCAAGCAAAACCATCTCCTTTTTGATGTATTCTTAATGATGGAAACCTTAAGAGAGCTCTGGAGTTTCAGAAGATGATTTCAATATACATATGCATGACGAATCCTCTGTAGGATGGAAATTGCACTGGTTAGCAAGATGAAAAGCGAGATGAACTGGGGGTTCAACAAGGACACTGGGAATCTGGCTATAGGTCCAGCTCTGCTCCACACACCATCCTGTGATGGCAATTTTGCCACTCCAGCAATGTATCTGAACGGCTGTTAACCACTTAAGCACACCGACCTTAAATACTCACAGCAGGAGCATTAACAAGTTTGCCACAGTTGACTTGTGCTTTACATTTTTTATCTCCTGACAAGAAGTGCTAACATTCTTTCTTAAGGATTACAAAAACCAAGTATATAAATAGTCGAGTAATCTAAGGCATACAAAGCAGTGAGCAAAGACAGCAAAGATAACAATCAGCTCACTGGCACAGATAAAAACGCCCAAAATCCCTAATAAATCTAAATACACTGTCATACAGTAAATACACGGCTCCCAAGACTATGGTTTCATGTTGCTAGAATTTGTTTCAGCATGCAAGAGGCTTTGTAAACCTCCAGCATTTGCTGAAGCTGCTTGGGAGCTCAAAAAGAGCTCCTCATTCCTCATCGTAGACTGTAACGCTATGTTGCTTTGTGTGCATAGCTCAAGGGTGGGTTTTTTTAGCGCAGACAGCCCTATAGCAACTTCAGAGCCTTCCACGGATACTTTCAACTCGCTGGAATAATACCTACCATGTTTATTTTCCTGGGAAGTGGCACAGGGGTTTCTGGCAGGGTGTGTGTTACGTCATTAGACTCTTCAGACGCTTGCCTTTGGACGGTGTCTCTAGATTGTACGTTTGGAGAAAGATCTATGGAGTGAGATTTCTGATTTGCCTCCGAGGGCTGAGGCTTCGGGGATGCTTCTCCACCTTGAGTTTTAGCCAGCAGCTCTCCTAGCTGAGGTTTTGGAGGAAGGTCCTTCATGTGCGGCTTTGGAGGCAAGTCTCCAAGTTGTGGTTTTGGCGGCAAGTCTCCTAGCTGAGGCTTTGGGGGCAGTTCTCCAGGCTTTGGGGGTAAATCTCCCACCTGAGGTTTCTGAGTTAATTCCAGAGGCAGAGGCTTTGGGGGC
>NW_010222711.1:0-2541 GCF_000695765.1 Mesitornis unicolor | reverse complement strand
GGGCAGGGCTGAGGCCTGGCCTGGTGTCCAGGCTATCACTTGCTCCTCTTCCCTGCTGGGGATTTCTGCCAGGAGAGTCCAGGCAAGACATTTTGTATCTCCATGGCAAAGACAGCATGCATGAATCAGGGCCTGATGCTGCTTCATCCTGCGTTTCAGTGCTGTTTACCTGTCAGTCTGGGAAAGCCAAGGTTTCTTGTAGGACACGTGAGGCTCAGGTTCTCCTGCACCAAGAGAAGTTCATGCAAGATACTCCAAGAGGGCCGGGATTTAGATGCTGGGATCTTGGAGACAACCTCTGTCCTGGAGGTCCTGGGGACCATCCAGCAGCAGATCTGTAACCACCAGCCATGGGTCTTGGGAGCAGTGCAGGCATCTCAAGGGGTTTGAACCAGGGTTTTGTCATCCAGAGATCCAAGTTTGCCCCTAACCCTAAATTCCCAGGATGGCAGCAGGTACCCATAGCACGTGGGTTGAAACAGGCATCCCAGACCTCAGCCTTGTTGCCCTTTGGCCAGCCGCAGTGGCCAACTGGGCTTCAGGGCACCTTTCACTGCTGGGCCACGGCGTGCCTTGAGAGTGGCCACAGGCCACTCATCCGACAGACGCCTGCCGAAGGGCTGGAGGAATGTCTGCTGATAGACATTCATCTCCATCCCTGGTACATCTGTTTTAACAGCTTGTCCCAGGCTTTTTGGATGGCGACCAGTTTTCAGCTGATTTCAGCCTCTCCCGCTGAGTCACCAGGAACTCTGCGTCCAGGCTGTGTTTCCCTTCTCACCTCAAAAACAGTGGGATGTGAGGGAGCACAGGGACCATTTAATCCCTCACTGAGAAGCCAGCCCAGCATCCAACTCTTCAATGGGGTCAGATCTTCCCTGCCTTCAGGGCTGCCCCTCACTGGGCTCAGCAGCCAAGGGGATTCCTCTGAACTGGTCAGGGATGAGATAGGGTCAGATCCAAATCTACCTGACATTATGCAAATTTAAACCCCCTCCTCCTCCAGCTGCCAGGGATTTATATGGGAATAAATGATTTTTCACACTGAGGATTTAGCTTCTCTGCATAAACTCCGACTTTATCAAATAACAGCTTTTCAATGGCTACCTTGCCAAAAGAGGAGGGCTGAAATAATTCCACAATTAATTAGGATAGGGAAAAGCACAAGCTTTCTGTGCTCTCCATGCTATAAGCTGGAGGGATTGAGGTGTCACTGCATATGGGGGTTCAGAAATTGCCTGCACATGGAGCCATCCATACCTTGAATTGCGTGATTAAAGGGAAGCGAAGAAGTTTTACAGCACAAATTTTTCCACATTATTTTTCATTGCGCTTTTAATGCAGGTCAAAGTGATATTGTCCGCATGGCTTTCCCTGTGCTTTTAGCTCAGCCATGCGACACTAAGCCAGTCGAACTGAGGTCTGGCTCCAGAGGTGGCATCAGGGAGGTCACAGCCCTGGACAGGGACTCACCAGGACCTTGATGGGGGTTTGGGCTGCCACTTGCAGACTTGTGTCACCTACTGCCATTTAATCACACACCCCTGATGCTCATTTCCAGGTGCTGCAGTGGCACCAGTGCTTCCCAAGGACCCGAGGAGGTTTCTGCCCAGAGATGTCAGTGATGAGGGAGGCAGTGATGGGGAACAGGGAGATGAGCTGGGGAACAGGGAGCTGAGATGGGGCTTCTGCTTGGGCTTCAGAGCAAAACTCCAGCGACAGCTCAGCTCCTCACAGGGCCCCTCTCCCTCTCCAGGAGTCACCTCTCTGGAACAAGACCAGCGAGCAACCATTGAGATGACCAGCAAGGGAAGCAGAGGTCTGAATCAGAGCTCTGGGGCAGGGCAGGGTTTGATGCATAGCCGACAGCCCCAGGATGCACCCTGCACTGCACACGGGGCTAATTTGGGGGCAGGAGGAGAAGCAGCCTGAGGCAGATGTGCTGGCTGCCTGTGTTGGCTGGGCAGGGGAGCGGTGCGACTGATGCGCCTGTATCGAAGGGTTTCACGGGGATTAGGTACCACCCCGAGGTGCGTGCAGTCCAGTGACGATGTGCAGAGGAGTCAGAGCTAAATTTAGCCTTCGTTGTGCGTGAATGTGATGTGTTTTATTGCTGCCTTTAAATAAAGACATTGTTTGGAGCATGTGGCTGCTGGCCCTGCCGTGCTCAGCCCTGGACCTTTGATGGGCTGTTTTAATCAAGCTGTTCGAAAAGGGGAGAAACAAGGAGAATTAGCTGTTGGTGAGACATATCCCAAGGACCAATTTCCAAAAATGCCCAGAAGCCTCCTCTCAGAAACCAGCAGGGCACATGAAGCAGTGAGAGGGAGACCTCAGTGGCTGTGGGGACGTGCTTGTGCTGAGTCAGAGGTGTCCGTCAGGTAGAGCCGCTCCATGGGCATGGGGCCACATGCTGTGGGTAGCAAGGGCGCTACCAAGGTGGCTTGAGCTCAAAGCAGCAGTGCTGTTGGTGATGGGCCCCATCCTGCATCCCACTGCCTGCTCACCCTAGGGCTCACAAGCTCATGGCTTGGGCTGCAG
>NW_010222710.1:0-2560 GCF_000695765.1 Mesitornis unicolor | reverse complement strand
TTTTTTTTTTTGAAAAACAAAACAACTACAACAAAACAGAAAACCCACAAAAAACCAAGCAAACAACAAAAACCAAAACAAAAAACTTTCATAAGAAACAGATTTTGAATTATATCAGTCTAGCATTTTATTTATTGCATACAAAAGGATTTGTTTTGACAATGGAATTTCGTATGAAAAGTAATTTGATGCATACTGTTGAGAATCTTATCTCCAAAGTCAAAGATGCTGCAGAAAACTTAAGGCAATGCATCTAAGCATACAAAGCACAGTAAGTGGTGGAAATTTTCACATAGCCTGTTCTTTTTCCTTCCCTTGGATTATGGTGAAGTCACAACTTTTTGGAACAGATGTAGGCTGCAGCTTTATTAGCCCCTGCAATAGCATGTAAGATCAGAACACTGTGATTCCTGGCAAATACTTAAGTGTTCAACATCACATGACAATGTTATGAATACATTTAAAAGCAGGACAGTATCAGTAGCAGCTATAAAACAAGTCAATTTATGGACCACTAAAATACCTATAGTACCAAGCACCCAAATCAGGTGCACAAAAGGTTTCCTAGAAAAAAAAAACCCACCTAAAAAAACCCACCTTAACCTGTGCTGCTTTGCCTTGTAAGGAAGCCAAAGTAGATTGTATCACATACCCAGGGTTTCATTTACTTTAAAGGCCCTGGGTTTTTTGTTCCATGTCTCTCAAGTACCTTCTTGGAATAGTGAGCATCACCAGACTTCCAGCATCAGTGGTCAACTAACTTCCCTCCTTTTAAACTGAAGAACGGTTTGTTCTCTGTTCAGTCTTTCCAGTTACTTTATTTTGACCAACGCAGCTTCAACTTCACACTCATACTCAGTTTCCTACAGACAATGTTCAAGAAGCTTTTGAACAAGATCTCTTCAGGTATTGAAGCAGTCAAAGCATGTGTTGCCTGTCTCCCATATCCCCCATTGTACAAGCACAGAGTGGTTTTAAGTTCAGTTTTCACAATGCAATTATGCTGGAAAATGTCCATTTATCGCACATGCTGGAATAAAATTTCTCTCCACTTAAAAGCCTCAGTGCCAGAGGTGTTATGTTGGTTGCCAGCAATAGTCACTGCGCTGGCAAATGCTACTCCTAACAGATTAACAAAAAGGAAGCAGCTTTAACCAGACAAAACCAGGCATCAAATTAAACAAAGTAATATTTATAAATGGATCGCTTTTTTGAGTGTAAACAGTGTTCATCTTCTAGGTTTACTGTAAACCATTCTGCACTTAATCTGATTACGAAAGACAAAGACAAGAGAAACTGAAGGTATTTATTATTCAATCCACTTACAAAGCAGGTGGCTTAATGCAAGCTTATTGACATGTTCATATATGATCCCCGAGGAACATCTTCTCCAAAGTGACAGTAATGCTGTCTCAATGGTTTTGCACATTTGCATTTTGCGATGTTGAGCACATTTAAATAAATTATAATCTATTATATGTGAAAGAATGTTGATGAGCAACTTGAATCCTCCAAAGGCAAAATGTTAGTACGTTATAACTTAATTCTATATACTATATTAGGCAGCAAATCTTAACTATAGAAAATATTTCAATCAGTGATGGACCATTGCTAATTTATAAAGAGGGAATCTATGGTCAAGGCAAAAACTAGGTAACCACATCGTTTGTGTCTTAGTTTCTACAGAAATTTACAGGCTTTCGATTTACTACTGAAAAATAAAACAAGAGACAAGTGGATTTAGCTAACTTTATTAACTTGAAAACTAATAAAAG
Source organism: Mesitornis unicolor (assembly GCF_000695765.1). Classification (NCBI taxonomy): domain Eukaryota; kingdom Metazoa; phylum Chordata; class Aves; order Mesitornithiformes; family Mesitornithidae; genus Mesitornis; species Mesitornis unicolor. The sequence continues at coordinate 785 of NW_010222710.1, read as the reverse complement.
TCCCAAGACAAGGCTGGAATCCTTAGAAGTTCTATGAATGCATTTGTATCTGAAGAAGAAAAAAACCAAAACTGAAAAAACCACCAAACACCAAAAACCGCAAAAATCCCAAACCAAACCCCCTGCAGCTCTAAGTCCTTATTAAATCATTTTGTAGTCAAAAAACCCCAACAAAAAACCCAAAAAAACCCCTCGATGTGCGCAGATACTTCAACTTAAGTTAGCAGAAGACCAAAAGAGATTCTAAACTCTTTTTTCATTTCCCTAATAATGCTTTCAATCTGCAAGTATCTACAATCCAGCTAACTGAAATCAACATTTAGTGTTCACTAGAGCTGTTTCACAGCAGCAAATATTTAAGTTAGGGATTCAGATTTCTAGACATAGGAAGAAAATGATAAATACAATCTGAACAGCAGTCTAAATGTTTAATATTGACATTCAAATATCTGCATTGTGCTGAAATTTTAAAAACAAAACAAAACTCTGATCAGACAAAAACTCTGGTGATGAGTAAGCTCTATGTGTCAGTCAAACTGAATATAGTTCATATTCTGTTCTCAGTATTAAGGATGTTATTTTACTCAGAACTGATATTGTAAATATACAGCAGCCATTTTTTCCTAATTAAGGAATGTCTCAATACATAATAATATTTTCTAGATCATCTTTATACATTTAAACTAAAATATATGATCGATTAAATTAAGGAATCCAAGGTTAGTAATGAGTGAAATCATACTTGCAAAGCTTGACACTATGTAAAACAAACATTAAAAAAAAAA
>NW_010222709.1:0-2488 GCF_000695765.1 Mesitornis unicolor | reverse complement strand
TCCTTCCAGCAAACATCAGGGAAGTTAAAGTTTATAAGTTTACATATTTGTTTGTTTTCTCAGTGGTTTCCTATTGTATATATGCATTTTGTATTTCACATAACTGAGTAATTTAGCAATAGTAGTTGTATTTTCTTCTTATTTTTAATATATTTATTTGAAGTCATGCATAACTAGAAAAAAAATGTAAAGAACTGACAGCAAATGGATGGATGAATAGATACAGGTAATACACATTTATACTCTAAATACTACATAAAACAAACATTAAAAATATAAACAGGTACATACATTCTATGTACATGTAACTATATATGTTTGTGGTTCAAGATGCTGGAAAGCTACATAGAAGTGTAAAGTATTTTTTTAAATGCAGGACAATATAAGATGAATTTCCTTGTGAAAGGTTTAAAGTTAAGTCTCAGAGAAAATAGTATTAAGCACACCACTCAATCTGAGTTGAGTGCAGTATGCTGAATGCTGAAAATAAGATGTGTATCTTCCCTCTCACCCTAAAAAAGCAATTGCTTGTAAGAACTCTCAGGCAAAGTAACACATTTAAGTGTCTCAAGTGACATTCTCTCCTCGTCATAAGACACTGGATAAATGAGATGCGTCTGTTCTTCACTAGTGTACCTGCCACGGACTGTTACTTCCAGATAATTCAGTGCTGTATTCACTGACTATTGAATAGGACAAGTCTTTATTCCCAAATGTACAGTTTTAGTAGTTGTTCTTAGTCCTGAAAATACATATTTCAAATCATCCTTGTGTCAGTAATTAAAATAAGGTAGGTGCAACTAGTTAGGTATCTTTCTCACATCATGTTTACTTTGTAGTTTATGTTCATGTTGGATAATGACAAGAAAGCCCGTTAGTGTGGGAAAGATATTATCATCTGTTGTCTATGAGCAGGATGTTATATTGTGAGTGATTGAAAAACGAAATGGTTGTTTTATGCTCAGAGTAAATGCAGGAAAAAATATTTATGGGAATTTTTTTAAAGTATAATGGTCAAGAATGCTTTTCTTGATTCTAAATAAAGGGAAAGTGAAGATACAGTGGTAGCAGGTTCCTAGTTCTTCTCATTAATCTAAACTAAATTAAGATACAATTACTTGCACAATAACTATACCACATTGCTGTGGAGATAGACCAAACCAGCACGGACTTCTACACTCCTCTTCAATCTCTGACCACCTGATCTCCAGGAAAGAATTTCCTTCATCAAAAAGAAACAAACATTTGATCAGGTAAGCTGTGATCTGAGCTCTTTTTGACAAAAAAAATTATCCAGACATTGCTGTTTGTTTCATTCCACCTTAGAATCACCCAGTTGTGTAAAAGTACTACAGTCACGAAGGACGACATTGAAGAGTACTAACTGCAACAGAAAGAACTAACTAAAGCTGTGTTAAAAACATGTTTTACAGATTACAGAGCTAAAGTGGGAAAATAGGGTATTGACTAAAATGGAATAGAGAGACATAATTTGAGAAAGTTCAATGAATTCATTCAGTTCAGTTCAGTTTGTCCTTGAAATCAGCGTGGTTTAATACCATAGCATGAGATAATAGATTCTGAGCTTTCTACATCAACCTCACTTGAAACACATTTCTAACATCATTCTATAAAATCAGGATGTAAAACAAGTTTTAACAAATCAAGAACATGGCTAGGTGTTCATGTAGTATACATCACAAGTAGATCAATCATTGTTCCAATATGCAACTGAATTGAAACTTTGATAGTGTCAAGTATGTTATCAAGAGACATAAGAGATGCCAAAATGAGCAAGCAGATGAAAGAGATAACATAGATGAATGTCAGAAACAACAGCTAGCAAATGAGCTGTGGGAACAGATGGGGTGTGAATCACTGCTGTTATAAGGACTTGCATTCCAAGGAAAACATAAGTAGAAATAAAAACAACGGATTTCAGATAAATTGTACAACCTGTAAAAAGTGCAAAAAGAACAAAGGAAGATAATACAAGAAAAAGACTGTACGGAAGAAGAAAGTGTTAGATATGTGCATATGACTGGTAAAGCATAATATATAGCAAGGATGAAAAAACCTCTTCATATTGCTAAAGGTTGACCAGACCTCTGAAGTGTTTTTGGCAGCCTGAACATTTTGCAGGCATCTTTGTGCTAGCCAGTAGGACTATGTAGCTGTGGACTCTGATAGTTAATATGGAGGGTTTGTGCCTAGGCTAGTTGTAATCAACCTCATAATTAAAATAAAATATTGAGAAAAAATAATGCTAGAATTCTTGTTTTTTCTTAGAATTACTTTGAATTTCTTAGAATTTCTTTGAATTTTTCACCTTTAAAAGGTTAATCAGGGCAGAGGTTGTCTTCTGTGTTTTACTGTATACAATGCAAATGGATTCTGACCTGATGGAAATCTGAGAATTCTGTGACACTACAACTAAAGAATAATATGAAATACCTTGATAAATCACAGAATCACAGAATCACAGAAC
>NW_010222708.1:0-2531 GCF_000695765.1 Mesitornis unicolor | reverse complement strand
TTCTTAATTAGTCTTGATGCATCTTCATACGCGGAGCTGCCTCTGTTCATGTTCAGAATTACATTTTACTGCTTTTTGCATGTGTCACTCTGAAAGTCAGTGCAGTGAGGCACCACCTGTCTGGATTCTGCACTGACTTATGTCTGAACATTGTTGTCTGCTAGAGAGATGCGGAAGTAAAGATGCTGGCTTCAGTCTTGGGAATCAGAGTTCAGCCTTTATTACTGCTGTCCTGAAGCTGTTTCGTAAGAAGGTTCTCAGCCTGATTTGACCTGGATTCCAAAACAGACTTGTAATTCCCTTTCTCTGCAATTCTGTGTTTTGGATCAAGGCTGTGCTATTATTTGCAGTTCTACAGTTTGGAAACATCTGTATTTGTTGAACTATTCTGTAGATTTATAAATCATGCCAACTTTAATTTCTATTTGGACTGTATATTTATCAGATACTGCAGAAATACACATTTTCCACTTTGCTTTTTGAACTTCATATATCCAATTCTGTATAAGTTGAATTTTACATTTAATTATATAGTAGGTAATTGAAGAATGTTAAACATAGTTATTTTAATATCCCATAATTGTTCATATCTTTTGTTACAGTCTGTCCCCATCTCTCTTCAAAGGAGTGGAGACTAGGACTTATCGCCCTAGCTATGGCTGTCAAATTGTTTTCCTCTGTCTCAGTTGTCTATAGTTGTATGTTACAAAGTATTATGAACTTTTCAGATTCAAAGATTGTTTTTGTTCTCTCTCTGCCCAACAAATCACAGCCTTGGTGAGGACTCTTGTACTACCGTACTGTGAGGAAGTGGTTTTTTTGACTGGTGTCAACTCTTTGTTTCACAAGCAAGATCGACAAAAATGCCTACACCCATGAAGCTCTTGGTTTCTGGCATTGTTCTCCTTAGAGCTTCTTCCACTGTGCTTTCCCTTCTGTCTAAATTACTCCAATATGTTCTGAGAAACAAATAAAGCAGCAGCAGCAGCCATAAACATGAAGTGCTTATGCTAAAATATTCAGCAGTTCTTTGTAGTTGAAAAATTGTTCTATTTATGAATGTGCATACATGCTTATGTACAGTATTTCAGAGTTTATTTCTTGGCCTCTATGATGTTTACAGTTGTTTCACAATGTTTTGACTCCTCTAGGAGAGATAATGAAATTGCTTTTTTTTTCCATAAGCAAATACAGCCCTGAAATCTCTCTAAAAGTCAAAACGTTCCTGAAGGAATTCCAGACAGCACTGAAGAAAGTCATAAACTTGCCAGTTTGAATTTCACTACCTTTACAGACTAGTGACTTTTCAAAAGGTAGAAATACACAACACAACATTTTTATAGCCATTTTCCCACCACAATTATAAAAAGAAATCATATTTTTCTAAACTGTCAGCTTTCTGGCTTTGCAATGCAAAATTGCTCTGCTTGTTTCATTCAGAGAAATCTGGTATATACTATTCAAATATTCTCAAAAGTTCTTCTTTATTTTCATGTAGTTTTAATTTTGATTGTCCTTGATTTATAATAGAAAACTCTCTTTTAAAAAGGAAAGGTCTCTCATATGAGAGAGAAAGGTCTTCCACATAAGTGAAAGGCTGACCAAGGTCAAGACTGACTAATTTGAGGTGGACTCTGCATCTTTGGCAGCTGGTATGGATTTTATGATGATCTTGTCCTACAGCAGAATACAGTGTTCTCTGCATAGTAGTTAATCTAGAAAGAATCCCTGCAGAAGGCAGCAATCTTTCTCCCAAAATTTTGAACTAAAATACTGTGATATTGATTTGTCCATTCACTTCACCTACAGCCAGCTTTAGCGAACTGATGAAGGAATTCTTAAATTCAACCATGCATGCCCCGTCTCCACTTTCCACTGTGCTTTGCTCGACAAATACCCTATGGCTCTCCTGTCTTCCTGTGTCATGGCAAGGTTTCGCTGTATCTCAGAAGTACTTCTTCTCTCTTTTCCCTCTGTAAGATGCTTATTGCCTCTCTTTAGTCATCCCATATCTCTTATGTCTTTGTCCTGAGATGCTTGTGTCTTGTTTTATGCTGCCTTCATGCAAAAGGTCAATATTTTAAAATTCTCTGAATACGCAAAACTCTTAGGGTACTGTTACATCAGAAGGTGTTTTTGGCAGCTATGAATTGGCATTTGATATAATGACAAGTATCAGCCTGATGGACATTGCTGTCTCATCAGGTTGCCAGGACCATTGTGTCCCCTTGTATTCCATCTCCTATTTCACTCCTCTCTCTGGGCATCTTCACACACCTCAGGCAGTTCTGATGACTGATGCCTGGGAATGTAATTCTCAAGTGCTGGACTGAGAGAGTAAACACAGAGTTACATGGAGATACAGTAACTTGATGACCTTACGTTTCATCTTGCTCAGATATAATTTAGCTGTTCCTAACACAAGAATCTTAGAGATTTCTGTTCCTAAATGAGAGCTATGAAAGTGGGGTTTCCCCAAATATAATTGTAGTAAAGTTATTTTTTCCAACAACCTTACTTGTTCCAACTTT